>NC_048911.1:3206032-3253404 GCF_011077185.1 Oxyura jamaicensis
AAAAAAAAAAAAAAAAAAAAAAAAAAAAAAAAAAAAAAAAAAAAACACGGTGAGGTACTTTATGAAAACATGAAGAGCAGTAAGACGCCGTAAATGAAAGTGTTCAGGTAGCAGAGCAGGCAGATGTCATGCTGTATTTACCCAGTCTGTTCGGGTGAGCTGATGTTCACAGAATCACAGAATTTCTAGGTTGGAAGAGACCTAAGATCATCGAGTCCAACCTCTAACCTAACACTAACAGTCCCCACTAAACCATATCCCTAAGCTCTACATCTAAACGTCTTTTGAAGACTTCCAGGGATGGTGACTCCACCACCTCCCTGGGCAGCCTGTTCCAATGCCTCACAACCCTTTCAGTAAAGAAGCTCTTCCTAACATCCAACCTAAAACTCCCCTGGCGCAACTTTAGCCCATTCCCCCTCGTCCTGTCACCAGGCACGTGGGAGAACAGGCCAACCCCCACCTCTCTACAGCCTCCTTTAAGGTATCTGTAGAGAGCGATAAGGTCGCCCCTGAGCCTCCTCTTCTCCAGGCTGAATAAGCCCAGCTCCTTCAGCCGCTCCTCGTAGGACTTGTTCTCCAGGCCCCTCACCAGCTTCGTCGCCCTTCTTTGGACCCGCTCAAGCACCTCGATGTCCTTCTTGTAGCGAGGGGCCCAAAACTGAACACAGTACTCGAGGTGCGGCCTCACCAGAGCCGAGTACAGGGGGACGATCACCTCCCTAGCCCTGCTGGTCACACTATTTCTGATACAAGCCAGGATGCCGTTGGCCTTCTTGGCCACCTGAGCACACTGCTGGCTCATATTCAGCCGACTGTCCACTATCACTCCCAGGTCCTTCTCTGCCTGGCAGCTCTCCAACCACTCATCTCCCAGCCTGTAGCTCTGCTTGGGGTTATTACGCCCCAGGTGCAGGACCCGGCACTTGGCCTTGTTAAACTTCATGCAGTTGACCCCAGCCCATCGGTGCAGCCTATCCAGATCCTCCTGCAGAGCCTTCCTACCCTCGAGCAGATCGACACACGCACCTAACTTGGTGTCATCTGCAAACTTACTGAGGGTGCACTCAATGCCCTCGTCCAGATCATTGATGAAGATGTTAAAGAGGACCGGCCCCAGCACCGAGCCCTGGGGGACGCCACTAGTGACTGGCCTCCAACTGGATTTGACTCCATTTACCACAACTCTCTGGGCCCGGCTATCCAGCCAGTTTCTAACCCAACGAAGCGTGCGCCAGTCCAAGCCAAGAGCAGCCAGTTTCTTGAGGAGAATGCTGTGGGAGACGGTGTCAAAAGCCTTGCTGAAGTCAAGGTAGACCACATCCACAGCCTTTCCCTCATCCACCCAGTGCGACACTTTGTCATAGAAGGAGATCAGGTTCGTCGAGCAGGACCTGCCTTCCATAAACCCATGCTGACTGGGCCTGATCGCCTGCTTGCCCTTCAAGTGCCGCATGATGACTCCCAAGAGGATCTGCTCCATGAGCTTCCCTGGTACTGAGGTCAAACTGACAGGCCTGTAGTTCCCCGGGTCAGCCCTCCGGCCCTTCTTGTAGATGGGCGTCACATTTGCTAGCCGCCAGTCAGCTGGGACCTCCCCCGATAGCCAGGACTGATGATAAATGATGGATAGTGGCTTGGCCAGCTCCTCTGCCAGTTCTCTCAGCTACTGGAGATGCTAACGTGAGAGGAAGGCTGAGGAGGTGGACAGGGAAACAAACTAGGGTATGGCAGTGTCTGAATGTGTGACCTCAGCCATTATACATGGGAACAAGTTTTAAGCAGTACACGTAACAGTAGCTCAGATCAGCACAGCCATACCTTCCAGGGACAGTCTGCAGAAAAGCACAGGAACAGAGGGATGCTGTGATGCTGCAAGAACAAGGATAAATAACCTGCACATCCTGACACCATCATCTCTGTTTTTTTCCACTTAGAGGTCAAGCACAGCAGCTCTACAGGAACCCAGGCCCTTGTCAGTCTGGGAGCAGACGTGCTGAGCTCAGGGAACACCCCGATGCAGTAATGCCATATTTCATCAAGCACCAGTCCAGCCTCCCTTCTAACCAGCCCATCATTATTTGCACTCCTGGTATTTCTCCCAGCTTTGCTTTATGCTTTCAGCCTCAATGAACACGAGATAAAATGGTTGGTAGCATCAGAATTCATTCCACTCACTCCAAGCTGTGTGAAAGGGGGAGAGAGAGAGCAGGGAATAGCCTCAGAGGGGACTGCAGACTCCGCATTTCCCTGGCAGCAAGGCCATCTGTGCTACGTGACCTACTTGTGGCTGCTGAACAACAACAGCACGCTGCAATAGGAGGTGACGGCTTTCACTGAGACTGCAGGGCTGCTGGGGATGGGGAGCAAACAGCCAAGGGAACTTTGCATTTCTCTTAAGTGTAACTTAAACTCTCAGCCCCTGGCATTGTAGACTTGCTGGGTAATGTATTCCGGTGTTAGACCTACTAATAATGGTAAGTTGAACTCACAGCTTTCTTTCCTTTTCTTTTTTTTTTTTTTTAAACACAAAACCAAAATCACTTTGAATATTACACATTTCTCCCCTCCCTCCCACAAATATTGTCTATAAGATATATATATAAATTTATTACTTGTCTGTAACAAACACACAGTAAAGGTGCATACTTTTCACTAATGATTGGCTGAAGTTGGTTTCTTCTCTTATTCTTTATTTCTGTTGCCTTTTGGGTTTTACACCTCACATGCACCATCATCATTTCATCACGGTAGCTCTTTGCTATCTTCAACTCTTGCCTTACTTTTGGTATCTGCAGCAGCTTCAGCTTCTTGTTCAAGCTCAAAACAAAACTACCTTCAGCTTCACCAGCCATAGCATGCAAAACAGCAAAGCAAGTGCTTTCTGCATTTACCCAGCCCCCTGACAAAACCTCTTGCATTGGGCTTTCATTTCCCTGTAGGGCTTAGAGTAAAAGCTCCTGACTGTAGCCAAGCTGTTAGGAGCCTCCACGTGGTGTTTAAAGGACTCGTTCCCTATATCAAGCACCTTTAGCTGGGTCACCCTTGCTCTAACCACAAGATCTCTATTTATTTCTCTCATGGTGGTCTCAATTACTGATAGTAGATGCTGTGTGAACACATCTAAGGACATTCCTCTTGCTAACTAAATCATTAGCAAAAAGCTGTTATCTGTGCCATATACTGATCACAGATACTTAGTAAGATTTTTTAAAAATATATATATATCTTTTGGGAAGGAAGCAGGTCAGAAGAAACTGCCTTAAATTCAGGGCCATTCTCCTTTCAGGATAATACAGTACATCCACTGCATGCGTGTGTACTCAGGCACTGTTGGTAACACATCAAAAGAGCTCTGCCATGTCAGCACTGAATTTGGAACTCATTTTATCCTGGATGCCTCCTGTCATCTCAGACAGACAATATCAACAGTTCATAATTTGGGAGAGACAATTTTTAAAGCTTTCAGCTCAGGTATTCCCATCCACCTGCCACACATCCCTACTAATATCATCATGCCCTCAATAAATACTTGTGCCGTGTCTGACAGACCACAGTCACTGATACATGAGGAGTTACTGCCTACACAGAGGCTGCAGTGCTTTGGAGGACTGTGCTCCACAGAAACGTGGTTACAATTGGTTAGCAGAAATGTATCACAAAATCTGTCATCAGGCTCTCTGCAACAGTTCTTATGAATGGTCTTTCTAACAGCCGTTTGGGTGCTTATCAGCAGCAATCCTCCACATATAGTGGGAGAATTAATGCTGGCCAGGAAAATTGTATTTTATCTGGAGGCTGGTACTTCCTAAGAGTATAACAACTGTTTAACTTGGCAAGAAACCAAAGCATGACCAGTACGTTGTATTGACAGGCTGCTATGACCAGCAGTGCTGTACGCAGCTGCGGTATTTCACTGTCTCCTGTTGGCTTCTGCAGTGAGTTAAATCCAAAGACGTGAGCAACACAGTTAAGTTTGAGGTGTGCTAGAAACAGTATGAATACTGGAATAAAAGCTAGCTGCCTTGTCCTTGTATGACATACAACGTAATTATGTCTTTGTTTAGTTTTCTACTTTACCTCTAGTAGAGGTGAAGTTAATCCACGGTTAATTCAGACAGGCATGTAAAGGCTGCAGACCACCCACAAATTCGCCCTTATGAAACCACAAAACCACCAGGAGCAGCGTATAGCTATTAATAAAAAATATACAAAACAAGATTTAACCATTGACTATCCTGCCTACACAAAACCCAGATACAAAACTGCTCTTTGCACAATGGAAACTTCACCCTCCGGAGTTCTGAAGCCTTGTGAGAAACCCAGCAGACTCCATCACTGCCAGGCTGCAGGCTGAACCCGTTCCAAAGGCTGAACACTCACGTGCCGGCCTCACAACGCCAAGTGACAAGCGCTGACAATGACACCAGGATGCAAATGTTGCGGCGAGCGATAGGAAGCGCTCCCTGTTGAAGAGCATCACTGCTCATGCAGGGCGCCAAGTACAATGGGTTCCAGGTTCCTGCCTCACACCGCTCGTAAATTAGAAACATTCCCAAGGGATTAGAGCCCAGACCGAGGGACAGACCCCGCGCTGAGCCAAAACCAGTGTCATTGATTGTGCTGAACTCGAGCAGAGCCTAGGGATGTCTGAAGGCCCCTGTAACCACTGGGATTTAGGATGAGCACTTACTGATACCTGAATTTGAACATTCACAGTACTGCATCTTATAATGCGGTATTTTGTGGTGCATCTTTTATTGTTCTCATTTTATAAGGGGAAATAAACATGGTTAGATAAGGAAGAAACAAAGGCTTAGTCTCCTGAGGTGCAAACCCACTACTGCTTTTATTGAGTAACTTATCATTGGGGGAGGGGGGGGGGGGGGGGGAGTACACAGCCGGTCTCCAGAAGAGCCAAGGGCTGTGCCTGCCACCCATGGAACCCCCCACCCCACCCCAGGCGCTCCCCGGAGCTGCCGGAACCCCGTTCCCGACCGCCGAGCGCCCACCCCCGGGAGGCCGGGGCAGGATCCGACCCGCCCCGCGAGGCGGGCCCGGAGCGCGTTCCTCCCCTCAGGCAGGCGGCGGGAAGACGGGCTCGGGCCTGCTGCAGCCGCCACCGCTGCAATGGAGGTGGAGGAGGCCGAGAAGGCCGGGACCCAGGGCGAGAAACGAGGGCCCACCGACGCCCCGGGGCCCGCTCCCGCAGCCGGCGGCCATTACGAGCTGCCCTGGTGAGGCCTGAGGGGGCTGCGAGGCGCGGGGCGGCGGGGAAAATGGAGCCGGGCGGTGGGCGGGAGGAAGGGCCGAGCGGCACGGCCATTGGTGGAGCGCGGGGCGCGGGGCGGGGCTACGCGTGCCGGAGCCTATGGAAAGACTCGGGGGGCGGGGCGAGCCGTGGGCGGGAAGAATGGGGCTCGCGGCCGCCTCACTTCAGGGGCGGCTGTAAGGGAAACAGGGAAGGGGGGAGAGGTGCGTGGGGCGAGCCCGTGGGGGCCGGCTGAGATGTGGTCACCGCGCGGGGGGAAGCGAGAAACCCCCGTTGAGACGGCGGGGCCCAGCCCGGACGAGGTCTGGCCCTGAGGGCGCGGGCGGTGCTTCCCCTGTCAGCCCTGTCCTGTCAGGCCGAGGCGTGAAGGCGAACCCGAAGCGGTTGTGGTGTTTTCATCCTTTTAACACTGGTCAAAATAAACGTGAAGTTCAACTTAGTGTGATCTTCCTTTTCCAGCAGTGTAAAGCGCTATTAAAGTTTGGCTAGGTGTGTCTGAAGTTTTTTACTTCTACAGGGTGGAAAAATACAGACCCATGAAACTATGTGAAATAGTGGGAAATGAAGATACGGTGAGCAGGTTGGAGGTGTGTAGCTGTTGCTTCGTTTTTTGATGGGTTAACTCAAAAACATAATTCTGCACAGATCCACAGACTAGTGGAGCTATACTTGAGTGCGTGGACAGAAAACTTGATGGTTTACTTAAGAAATTACATATTTGGGGACATATTAGAACAACATCCTAAAGAAACAGGCCTTCTTGAATTGGGAAGTTTAAATTGGCCCAGTTACAACTTTAAAAATGTGTACCTGCTGTATTGTTTCCGTGAATAAGTATAGTTTATATTACTACAGAAGGAAACAGAAATACCACTTTTTTTGTCTGGAAGAAAAATATTTTCCGTGACAAATTAGTTTGAAAAAACAATATTTGCTAGCGGAAAGTTTATACTAGCAACTAAATTTTTAAAGCAAATAGAAGGAAAAGAGTAAAGACCTGTGAGATTCAGTACTTTAACGTTTTTCCATATTATTCTAGGAACTGACTTAACAGTTCAACTGAAAAACACGAAAGCTGCAATGTTGAAAAAAAAAAAAAAACAGGAGGGAAGAAAATAAATGGTAGCTCTGTTTCTCATGATTAAAACAGAATAGAATTGAAAGCTATTTCTTCCTACCATTTTCTTATTTATATTTTTTAATCATTCTTTCTCAGGTCTTTGCAAAAGAGGGGAATGTACCAAATATTATCATTGCTGTAAGTATTGCCATGTGGTATTTCACTGCTGTTGGTCCTGGCTTCTGAACTCTAGGCGCAGCAGCCTCTCCGTAGCGGTTTGCATCGTACCTGAGCGTACTAGTAACAATGATGTCGATTGTATGGTTACAGAGCAGTATTTTCAGCAGAATACACAAGAAGTAAACTACCTTCTGTTACTCAGATGCTGAAAACTAACTTGGCCCTCAGGTGCTTATTGACATGTGTCTTGTGCTTCTCCTCCACTGTTGCAGGCAAGATGCTGAACTCAGATAACTTTTAGAGCTATGTTCTCTCTGCACTTCCTCCATTGCAGCTCTGTTTCGTGACGGGGAGCCCTGTAGAGAATACCAGTTAGAAACTGGCATTAAACCTATCAGCAATTGTTGCATTTCTAGGGTCCCCCAGGAACAGGTAAAACCACCAGTATCCTCTGCTTGGCTCGTGCTCTGCTTGGTCCTGCATTAAAGGATGCTGTTTTGGAGCTGAATGCCTCAAATGACAGGTGAGAATGAACAAACCTTATCAAACTTTTAATGAAGAAGCAACTATCCATTTTTATTTCTAGTTGAACTCAGTCCTGCTTGAAAGGTTTAATATAAATATAAACAGATGGAGTGCAGAATACGTAATGGTACTGTCTTCTCAAATTTAAAGAGTTAAGCTTCCTGCATTCATGAAGATCCTGATGAAAGGTGAATGAGTTGTTCATAATGAAACTCTCTGGTGCTTAGGAAAAAAAGTGAAGTGATAGAAATTAAGAGTAAGGGCAGTCAGGGATAAAAGTGTAGGATATGGGTGTTAGGTATATAGAGGACACTGACTGTTCTCTGAGGATCAGGCACTAAAGGCTGATTATATTTCCCAAGTTCTGTAGCAGACCCTGTCCTGACATATTGTAGGGACATTTTGTGGAGAGTTTAAGAGCACAATGTTTGCACCTGCCTTTGTAATTCTGTAGCTCTCCTACAACTGATAGTACAACGTTCATTTTCTACACAGAACAAAAAAGTAAAATCCTTTACTTTTAAAAGTAATACTTCAGTGGGACTCTGTCTATCCATGTGCTGATATGATGAAATCTGTCCAGATGTTTTTCTTAAACTGTCTTGATTTATAGCTGGTTTTATTGGTACGGCTCTGTGAAGTACTGGCAGAGGAGCAGTGCAGGCTTGAACAGTTCTGCCCTTGTTCGCTTATTACCCCTACCTTTTACAAACACAAGTGTTTTTGTGGCAGTAAAGCTACTGATAGAAACTGTTAAATTGCTTTTTTTCAAAACCTCCAAAAAGGGGTTATTGGTGTTTAAACCTGACTGCTCGGCAGTCTGGCTACCAGCACAGCTTCACAACAATTCCACCGGCACAGCTGATGGAACGGAAACAAACAGCACAGGAACAGGGAGCACGGGAGCCCTTCAGCCACTGTCTGCCGAATAAAATCCATTGTGTAATTTCACCCAACTGATCATAAATGACTTGAATTATTGTTCCAGAGGCATTGACGTTGTGAGAAACAAAATCAAAATGTTTGCCCAGCAAAAGGTCACACTTCCAAAAGGTCGGCACAAAATAATCATCCTTGATGAAGCAGACAGGTATGTTGTTTTTTTTCTTGATCTCGGCTTTAGTGTGAAATCTTTTTTATCTGTTCTCTGTCTGCAGAGTTGCTGTCTTGGACAGTATTAGATGTTTCTATCAGGCTATCAAAACAATTTAGGAGGAAATAAATGGGTACTGAACAGTGCTCTTGGAAGATTCCTCATATCACATAGAGGTCATGGCTTCAAAGGAGATGCTGAATATTGGGGTGAAACACTTCAGGATTGAGCTCGATGTGATCTTAGCATCTTTCAGTTTACTAGCTGATGAAAATGGGACGTTCTCTTCTACCTGCATGTAGTTAAAAGTATTTTTCAGAGTATTAATGGTTTAATTTTGGGTGATAATTTTATGGAGGTCTCAGTGACTATCTGTATTTTGGGGTGATCTGTTCACATGCCTAGCAAAAGCTGCCGAGCTTACCGAGCCAGAATGCCAAGCAATTTACAAAGAACTGTGTAATATCAGTAAAGTCTGAAGCTTGTCTAAAAATAATTATTAGGCTGCAGCTCTAAGTCAGTGAAGGGTAAAATCTGTCCTAACTCCTTTTCTCTTTCAGCATGACAGATGGAGCACAGCAAGCGTTGAGAAGAACAATGGAAATTTATTCCAAAACAACACGCTTCGCACTTGCGTGCAATGCCTCTGACAAAATCATAGGTACGGTGCTGTTAGTCCCTGGGGTTTTAGTTAGAAATTCCCCATACTGCTGGGTAATTTCAAAGCAGTTTTCAGAAATACCTTGAGCCTGCTCATTGCAAGGAGCCGTGGTACTTCTGAAAACTCAAACCTTCTGAACATCCAGCTAATAAAAGAAAAGCATGTTTGTGTGGCCAGTGAGCCTTCTGAACAGCTGTTTTTAATAGATAGCGCTCTGCATGACTGCAGAAGCAGATTTCTTTGGGCTTAATCTCCAGCCAGCTCTGCTACAGTTTATGATTTTTGGTGTATTGTTAACTGGATGGTGAAGCCCTTTTGTTGTCCAGCTTTCTGAAACACAATCAGAAAGAATTGGCCTGTAGGCTAACACATTGCAGAGCTTTCGACTGCTCTCGTTTAGCAGTTAAAATAGCATGATAAACATCTACATTCAGAAAACCAGGAGAACAAAAGAAATTGTGCGTGATACACGTACCACACTTGGGTTCAAGGGAAGGATATAAGCATTGTGTGTGCTTGAGGAGGTGCTATATGCTCTCTGGAGTTGACATGTTTTTTTTTTTCTTCACAATAAAACGACAAATGAGTTGGAAACAGATATTTTCTTCAAAGCTGAAAAAAATGGTATTTTATTTTTATGAAAAGAGGGAAAGCTAATTATGCATCTCTGTCCTCAGAACCTATTCAGTCTCGGTGTGCAGTGCTGCGTTACACCAAGTTGACGGATTCGCAAATCCTTACAAGGCTACTGAAAATAGTCGAGAAAGAGGATGTGCCATATACAGATGATGGATTGGAAGCCATTATCTTCACAGCCCAAGGAGATATGAGACAGGTAGAAGAGGGAAGGCAGTGAAACAAAGGCTTCTGTTTAAAGCAAAAAAGTTTGAATTGCTGCTCTCAGGGACTTATCTTTGGAGAGATAAGGAAAGGGGGGATGTGATCTCTGGTACAAGAGGAACTAAACTGCTTGGTTTCACAAGGTTTTAAAGTGGATGTGCTCCTTAAAAGCAAATTGCTGGAAATCAGATGCTGAATTTCTGGGAGAAAACAATGTCTGCATGCATTTACAATTTATTCTGTTCCCTAACTGAAAACTTCATATTTGGTGTAATTTCCCAAAAAGTGTATTTCATCCTGAGGAGAGGAGCCAGAAGCGCAGCACTTCAGAAAATAACTGAAGTCTTTATTTTTCTTTTTGCAGGCATTAAACAACTTACAGTCCACATATTCTGGATTTGGCTTTATAAACAGTGAAAATGTGTTTAAGGTTAGTAATGCTGTAAATCAGTAAAGCTGGGATTCTGACCCTGTCTAACTACGTGAGACCTTCCTTCAGATACAAGAGACTTTGAAAGTCTTTACCCATTTGCAGACCATGCTGTGTATGTAGCAGGCATTAGTCCAAGAGTGTGCATACCTCTTGAAAAGGCAGAGAGTGCTTCAGTCCCGAACAGCACATCTGAGGCTTTCTGACTTTCCAGCTCTCTCAAAGCACACAAATCACATAACTGCTGGGAAATTTCACAGTGATAACTTTTGAATCTATTACTTGTGTTCTCATTAGTGCTATTGAGTCCACTGTGGTACGATAGCTGTGTTATCAGAAAAATCCTATTACTTAAAATGTAATCAATTTGATTTGGATTGTAAATTGTGTCTGATTCGGTATTTCAACTGAACAGAAGCTTGGTGAAAATACTCGGGGGCTTAACACAGGGTGTTCTGTATTTTGAAGTATAATATTTCTCTTTCATACAGGTGTGTGACGAGCCTCATCCTCTGCTTGTGAAAGAAATGATACAGCACTGCATAAATGCAAATATTGACGAAGCATACAAGGTTGGCTTTCATTTTTTTGTCTGTGCACACACCTTTTATTTAAAGAATGCCTGTTCTGAAGAATTCTGCGTGCATTGCTCTTTAGAAAAAGGGCAAAAGCGTGCATATGAATTAATGAATTAAGTCCTGTTTTTTCTGGCAGTTTGTTCAGATGAATAAACCATTGAGAAAAAAAAAAGTATTGTTGAAATTACTTGTCAAAAATAACTGAAGTTGAATTGTAGGATAAATAGTACATATAGTTTCACTAGCTGCTTATAGCTGTCCCAAAAGTGACTTGACTCACCTGGTCGGTTTTGCAGATAAATGTGGGATTATTCTTTCCTGCACAGATTCTTGCCCACCTGTGGAGACTTGGATACTCTCCAGAAGATGTGATTGGTAACATCTTCCGTGTGTGCAAAACCTTTCAAATGGCCGAATATCTGAAACTGGAATTTATCAAGGTTAGTATTAACCTGGTTACGGTGGGGTCTTGCTGCCCTTTTCAAAAAGAGGATGTGTTCCCTAACGTAGGGGTAGCCTCAGAGTTTTCCATTTCAGATTTGCCATATATAAGAACAAAACATTATTTCTTTTTATTACCGTTTTCTCTCCTCCTCTGCCTCATCAGTCTGCGAAACACAAGTTTAAAGTCTAACCACCCACAGAAGTGCCAATAGTTACTTTAGTGATGAACTAGAATTAATAACAAACATAATGCTGGCTGAACTTACTGTTCACATCAAAGCCTCTAAAAACTCATTGAGAACTTTCTGGAGGAGCATACCAGGTTCTAGTCCAATGGATAGTAAAATATTAAGTGATATTAACGACCAGTGGACAAATGGTGAACTGGTATAATGAAATCACGCTTAAGATTTAAAACCTGTCCTCAAATACAAGCACCTTGCTCCTTTTGAAAAAAAACGGGGAAGCACAGGCCTCAATTACAAAAATAAACAAATAAATAAAAATTGATCTAATTGGTCTACATGGGAACATAATAGTCTTGCTAAAAAACAGTTTTCTTATCTTTAAGTGACTCTGAAGATAGTTTCTTAGCAGTAAGGGATACGTTCTATTTAGAGGAGTGTCATTAGTCACACCATGCAGACTGGGGGGGGGGGGAAACAGAAGGTTTGACAACGTTTTCCTCATCAGGAAATTGGCTACACACATATGAAAATAGCAGAAGGTGTGAACTCGCTTTTACAAATGGCTGGACTGTTGGCCAGGCTGTGTCAGAAGACTGCAGCCCCTGCAGCAAGTTAGATACCCGATCGAGCTGAAACCCCTCTTCTGGAAGGTGAAGGCACACAAGGTCAGCAGCTGCACATGTGTCGTGAATTCTGTCCCCCTGGTTTTGCTAAATCCCAGAAAAACAACCAGGTTCTATTGTAAAGATAACTTGTATTTTTTTATTTTGATCAATAAAGCTTTGAAACTTTAACCCAAGAACTTCTGCCTGTTGTGTAACTGAGGTAGAAGGGGCTGTGACAGTCCAGAAAGGAGAAGCAATAACGTCTCTAGTACTCAGCAAAAATGCTTATGGGTAATGATACCAAGACCTAACAGCAGGAGAGACAAAATATTAACCCGCTTGTTAGTAATTACACCTTACGATTGATCAAGAGTGGTAGTCTCACTGAGACCAAGAACAAACTTCCGCACAGAAGGAGCCATGACTGGAGTTACAATTGAGGCATGCTGAGGAGGTGCCATTTCAGGGTGCTCTTAATGTGCTGGGGGTAAGGAAGATAT
The DNA here is from genome assembly GCF_011077185.1 of Oxyura jamaicensis. Taxonomy (NCBI): domain Eukaryota; kingdom Metazoa; phylum Chordata; class Aves; order Anseriformes; family Anatidae; genus Oxyura; species Oxyura jamaicensis. The sequence continues at coordinate 3,218,409 of NC_048911.1, forward strand.
TTCCACCAAAGGTACAGGAGAAATATACATTTCTTGATGGTGCCAGCTATTTGTTTTAGATATTCCACCTAAAATCTTAAAAAAAAAAAAAGTACACCAAGTTCTGGAATGCTCTGCATTTGTGTTCTCGTCTGTTTTTGCTTGTCCAGGTTAGGTAATATTTTACAGTAATTTCAACATACCAAAAAACTACCTCATCATGATTTCCTCTCTGCTTAGATTTAGAAACCACCTCATGAGTGCAGGGGAGCAATAAAGTGTGAAATGCAGAAACAAATATAAATTAAATTCGACCACCTCCATATCAGGTGTCAGATATATTTCTGTAAGCAGAGCTCTTAATGAAGTATGTTGTTACAGCAGTCAAACAAAACGTGGTAGAAGTACAAGTTACTGGTGCCTGCTCTCCTCCATGCTCCTGTTGAAGATACCACCCCCAGCATTCAGCTGCCCAAACCACATTGTTTCAGCGCCAAATCGATCTCTGCGGGCAGCATACGTCAGCTTCAGTCTACAGACCAGCCCCTGCACTGAAACAATGGCTGGTTACACCCCCCATTTCTCCAACTCCGCCACAGGAGTAATGAGTTTCAGCAGCAAGGGCTGGCAGCATTGTAAATTGTGCCACCACAACTCTGCAGCTCCTCTGACAGAGCTTTAAGACGACCCTTTTTAAACTCAAACTGCAGGAAAGCGAGATAATTGACAGCTAAAGGACAGGCACGTTTGAGGTTGCTCCTGAATGGAATAAAGAAAACAGTTCTTGGAATAATGGTTGCAATACTCAAAGTACGTTCTTCTTTCAGTAGATTTTAATCAAAGTGGGTTATGTTTGATTCCTAGTTACTGCATTGTTAACGCCAGCACAAACACTGTTAAATATATATCTAATAATGTATTAAGATGCTTAAGCCACCGAGTCTTTTACAGACACATCGCAGCTTTTGCCTGCAAAATCTTAAATAAGACTCCTTATTTAAACACTAGACTGATTTTCCCTCTGTATGTCATAGACAGCCTACTCTGCCTTCTCCTAGTTAAATATGTTCACTTCTGAACAGAGAAAGAAGAGGTGTTGCAGTGGCAGCTTCATAAAATCACAGATGTCGTAGCAAAGGCTGCTCCTTACCCCAGTGGATGCACCTACCTGTGCGCTGTGTGGTTTGCTCTGTCGGTGCCAGCGAAAGTGAAAAACTTGGAGGATCACAGGTCCTGATCCTACCCGGTAAGTGCTTTTCCTGAGAATACTCAGCAGCTGCTTTTCATCTCCAATTTGGAGCTGATTCTCTCCTGAGCTAATCCTCTACAGCACTGGGAGGATTTCACTTTGCTCACCTTTCTTTAGAAGAGGAGTAGTACCGGTCTGAGAGGCCTGTGCAGCCTGGTCTCCCATACTTGATTGCTCAGTGCCTCTGAGTGCAGAGCTGCTGCTTTCCAGTAGCTAGCAAGGGCTCCCCGGCTCCATTTGCGATAGCCGTACCAGCAGTGCCAAAATGGCATTTGATGTGTCTTCTACATTGAAAACAGGAAGTGTGTTGCTCACTTGGCTGCCTACCTAACGTGAGGAAGAAGAGCTATGTGTACCCATGGGAGATGTCAATTCTCCTTGCATTATTGTCAGGCAATGCAGGATCTGACAGATTTGGTTGAGCACCAGAAATAATCCTTGCACACCTAAAAAAGAGTCCTGAAAGGATAGCAGGTCAGTGAACACGCATGTACGTCCTCACCCATTGCAAAGAAAAACCTTAAGTCTTTCAGAACAAGACTACAAACGCTGATGAAATTCACTGTAACGGTCCCTGGACATCTTCCAGCATAATGAGATCACTGGCTGAAAAGTACTTCAGGAGCTTTACAAAGCTAAGGAAGGATTTACCCCTCTCTGCACCTGGCTGTTCCGGAGAGCTGAAGGAGGGCAATTTGCTCGGTCCCAGTGAGGTGAGGGAACAGACTCCAGATCTAGCTGCTGCTTACGCGCTGCAACTTTCAGATTCTGGCAATGAAGGAACCTCATTCCAGGGGTCTGATAACTGGTCTGATCTGCCTCCCTGCTTAGCGCGGAGAGCAGTGAATCTTGTGGTTTAATGTTTTGGCTGCACGCTCACCTAACAGCTAGAACTTTCTGGGAGTCCTTTAATTGGATCTATTGCTGCCTGCCAAGGATCTTTTACCGCTGATAAACGTATCTGAAGTGCTTAATGTCTCCCTCTGGTTATGAGATGAATCACAAGTAGGTGCAACATCACTGCACGTCATTGGAAATGGAGCACTTTCCCTCCAGCAGATCTTGAAAAATCTAGTCTGCAGCACTTCATGAAAAGTGGGAGCTTCGTCAGGTGCTGAATTAGGATGACAATTTCATGGCCCTGCACGGGCCAGATGCTCTGTTACATCAGCAAGGGGCTCTCCTCATCTCCTTGCCTGTCTGCAAGGCTGTGCAGAGCCAGTGCAGGCTGTGGCTGTCACTGTGGCTGTTCCAGGTGCTCTGGGATGCCAGCACATTCCTCCTCTCTGTGCTCAGTGTCCCTCACTCACACAAGCTTTTTGCAGGGCATTTAAACATCAGAAAGCAAGAGGGCACGAGCAGAAGCTGAACTGGGAGGGGTAAGTAGAAAGGCAGGCTGCTAGCTCTGCCTCGGGAAGCTCCTGAAGTGCGCTATTTTCTCTGTTGGAAAAGTCCTGCGGGAGCAGGAGCAAATGCACTTGCAGGAGTTAGAAGTAAAGCTTCCAAGCCAAACACCAAACCACCTGCTATTTCAGCTACACGAGCAGTGGCCCCACGCTCTCAGCAATTCTGCTAAAAATACAGCCGAGACATTTGCAGCAGGAAGCACCTGACATCCCCTTCTCCCACTCCAGGGTTCACTCGCCCTTAGCTCCTCTTCTCTGCTCGTTCTTACCAGTCCTGGAGACAAGTGCTATGGGCTTCTTCCCTTCTTGAAGCATAGCTTTCCAAACCAATTTTGAGGAATAAGGCTTTGTGGAGCTCTCTTTTCTCCCAGTAGGATCCTGCACACCATTCGGTGTCATTTCTACACGTGCTCCCATCTCAGCCCGTCTCAATCACAAAGACAACGTAGATGTCATAGCAAACCATAATAAAACGCCAGATTTGCTCTGGAGGTTTTCCAATTTTAATAAATAAGTGCTATGACAGAGCCAAATCTATACATGAGGGCTCAAGAGACAAGGGTTATGTTTCAGAACTGATGTTCCTATGGCAAATCTGAAGGACCAGTGCAATTTCTGAGGCTGACGGCAGTGGATCGGACCTTGTTGTTGCAGTGCCTTTGTATCATTACAAAACAGATAACGAAACACAAGGAGAACTGCCACAGACACTGGGAATTACAAACTGTGAATAAGATGAGGATTTAATCCTCTTTAGTCCTTAGCTTTTGTGAACAGTTTGGTATCTCATTTAGCTCCAGAGAACCACTGCTGCTGCGAAAGCAACCTCTGCCTTGCCAGTTCCTCTCCTGTAGGAAACAGCTTCTGCAGGAGAGCAGAGGAACTAAATCAGAACATAATCCCCGCGTTTGAATGCCATCGTGCATGAGTCAGCCTGACAAATTAAGTAGTTGGCTGCATTACTGCTCAGCAATTTAAAGATTCATTTCATGCTTGACAGGAGAAAACATTGCACAGAGTAGCCGTCCTCCCTCCAGCAGACGTGCAGGGAAGTGAGACGGGATAACGAGCTCGTGGCTTGCCCGAGGGAGCTGCTGAAGGGGTCGGCCAGGCTTCCTCCAACGCATGTCTGCAGCTGGACTTCAAGCAGAGCCTTTCCTCCTCTCAGCAGCGCCTGTTCCACATGATCTTGGGCACGATCTGGAGAAAAGATTTCACTGCGGGATCGAAGACTCCTCTTTCCCTATGTACATGCTGGCTGGGTGTGCCCTTACAGCTCGGCGAAGGGCTCCTTCAGACTTTATGCAGTTTACTAGAAAGAGGGAGGAAAACAGTGAGTCCACTGACTTAGTCCCTGCTTTCACCTTCTTAGCCCTGCTGCCTGTTGCATTTCCTTCCCAGCTAGGGAAGTAACCCTCTGAAGCACTGCGGAACGTGCAGGTCTGGGCAGCAGCCCCAGAGCACAGCGGGGCGGGCAGCCCATTTCTGAACCATCCTCCTTCAGTAGCAGATCCACGGTGGCTGGGCACGGGGATTGCATAGCACAGCTCTGCTAGCAAAAGCCATAGTGGAGGCTTCGTTATAATGGCAAAAAGTGCATCGGCAAGTTTAATTTACTTATAGAGCCACCAGCAGTAATTTACACATGCTGCTGTGGTAGCATTCTGCCAGGGCTTATGATTGGAGGTCTTCCCAGAAAGCCTTTATCACCAGGACTCCTCAGGACAGCAATCCCTCCCTCTTCTGGCTTCCCAGCACCCCTTATCACATCTAGGGGTCTATTTGCGGTAGCCCTGGTGCTGCTTTGATTGTTCTCTCCACAAAGTCAGGAGGGATCATTACAGTAGCTGTGCTAAAGGTTTTGAGCATCTCTCAGCCCCATTTGGTCCTCTCCCATCTCCAAGTGAGGTGGGCACTGGCCCCATTACAAACAGCAAATGGAGCAGCCTGGTGTGCCCAGTGCTGCATAGATGTTAGCAGAGCAAAAAGCAGACAGTCTGCTGTGACTAATGCACAGATGTAATCCCTTCATCCCTGAAATTTCTCCGTGGAAGAGGGATAAATGCAGAATTGCTTATAAAAGTTACCATTACAGCCCTTTCATTTATTTCAGGGATAACCTGGCTTGCTTCCTTCCCTCCAGATGCTCAGCTATCACGGTGCCTGGCTATTCCATAAACACCTTCCAAAAGGCAAAGCGAGCTTCTCTGCAGCCTTATCCGAAACAGCCCATTGCTACAGCACGATCTCAGTTCACTCCAGCTCAAGCAAAAGGGAGGTGCTGAGCACGTTGCTCACGCTGGGGCTCATGCACGCAGCTGGCGTGGTTTCAAACCACAACACACAGGTGCTGTCCCTGTCCCGGCAGAGATGCTGGGCCGTGGGTCCCCACGCCAGGTGTGCAGGCCCATCTGTATTTGCTGCCGGCCAGGCCACGTGCGTGTGATGTTGGGATGCGACCCAAGTGACACACGGCCAAGTCCTCGGCCAAAAAGCACAACCTGCCCTGGGCACAGCACCCCTCCAGCAGCGTTTGTAAGAGCAAATGCTGCTGAGGATGGGCTGCTGAAGTTCAAAGCAAATGCTGCAACACAGAGAACAGGGCGTCTGGGCTTTGGATGCTGATGGCAAGCCTTAAATACTTTGTATGATTTCAAACAAATCCCACCTGGGGTCTGCCCGCCACTGGCACCTGCAGGTTGTGGCTGCCACTCGGCACAGGGATGATCCCACTGGGTCCTGCAGGTGGATACTGGTCCCAGTGCCTGTCCCAGCTGGGCTCCAGTCCCGAGCAGGGTGACCAGCACTGCACACTGCAGACACACCACAGGCTCATACATGAGCACGGTGATGGTTGTGGGTTTTTTTAACCCTTCCCCAGCAACCCACACCCACTCCCCTGCCTTTTTGACCTCTGCTAATGGCTCAGCTGGTATTTACTGCAGACTCCCCACAAGGTCTGTAGGAGCCTGTTTGGAGCTGTAAAGCAGCGCCCTCACGGTGTTTGGTGTCTCTGGGGCTGGTTTTCTTCCGTACTGACACTATATTTGTCACCCACTCGCTCAGAGCTGCAGGAAGACTTCAGGGTGCTCTGCACATGCTTTTGACTTTTACTTGCCTCCAGAACTGGATATTGGTAGCTACTGGGCTGCTGCTGAGCGCAGAGCAGGGTGTGCAGCACCAACTGGGGCTCCAGGGGACCCCTCGCTGTGCTCTGTCTCCGCACTGCACAAACCAGCGGGGTCTGGGGGTCCTGCCCGCAGCACGTGGCCCGAAGCTGCTCAGAATTGGTTTCACAACCCAGAGACAATCCTCCCTCCCCTAAATATGTTCATCAAGTATTTGCTCTCCTTACCTTTGCTTTGACAGCAGGGTGAGGTCCGACGCGGGGTCAGTGTTAACATAGTCCGGCTCCTCGTCCTGGCTCTCTATGTACAGCGCTGTTAATGAAGAAGGAAAGCACCCATCATTAATTGGGATAATCTGAAAACACCCACCATGTGCACTGCGTGTTTGGCCAGCACGTTTAGCCCTCAGCATTGAGGATTTTTGTATCCAGGCTATAAAACCTCACATCACAGCATCAGGGTTTCAGAGGGGCTTCAAGACGGGCACAGCCGTGGTGGCCTTCCAAGCACTGGAAACGCCCTGTCCCTCTGCAGCCACATCCAAATGTAAAACTGCCACATGTACACAGCAGTTTGCATGCTTAGATGTTCATCATGGATGAAAAAACATCCCAAAAAGGGCCAGTGACTGCATTGCCCCGAGCACGGTGTAGCACAGCAGGCATCCCACCCACGAGCCAGTCCGTAAGCAGCAAGCAGCTGTTGAGGACGCACCTGAAGTTTGCTCGATTTTCCACGCGTGTATGGCCGAGCTGTTCTCGTAGTCATCCACGTCATCTGTGAGTAAGCAGAGTTTGGACAGGACGATGCTGAACAGTGAGTGGGCTAAAAGCGAGCCCTGGGAACCCCCTCCCAGTGCCACCGTCCCACCACAGGCTGGTGACACTGCCTCAGTCACCTCCCAGCCCTGGTTTCTGCAGGCACGGACGGGCTCGGGGCAGCCCCACGCTCCTGCCTCCCCTCATCACTCCAAACAGAACGGTGTGCGTAGCACCAAAGGAAAGCAAAACAGCTTCATTTTTCAATTGTGACAGCCCAGGACAGAAGCTCAAAGCCCCTGTGGTCCAGCACCTTGTGCTGGCAGTGATGAGCAACCCGAGCTGGGTGCTAAACCGCGATGAATCTCGACACAAAGCGCTGCACGTACCCAGCTCGGAGCCACAGGCGTCCCCAATGAAGACATTCTGGTAGGAATGGGAATCCTCCTCTTTGGCTGGCAGAGAGAAGAAAGGGGGAAAAAGGATGTAGGGAAGCAGGAGCAGCGCGGGAAGGGCTCAGCCCCCACCGGGCTTTGTGCTTGCTGTCAGCTGCCCGCAGGAGAGAGCTGTGGGCCACAACAAAATGTGCCATAGACTAAAAAGTGTCAGTTCTGGGGACAGCCCGCGCAGGTCAGCTCTCTGGATGTGCCTGGGGGCAGCTGAGCCACGCAAGGGTTTTGTTTTTTTGGAATAAGGTAATTTTCTTGGTGAATAATATATTTTTCTCTTTTTTATTTTTTTCCTCTTCCTCACAATCTCTTTAAATAAAAAACAGGATTCACGTTCTGAAGTTCATTTTAAGCAACAGATTGATGCCCAAGTCAGCGCAGTGAAACGCTGGATGCCCAGGGAGGCAAAAATGTCTCACGGATGAAATATTTGCCTTGAAAAGGTGCCTTTGAATGGAGCAGTGTGTTTCGCCCCACCTTCACTCCCTACCCCCATAAGCCAAGCACACAAAACATTTAAAGCCCTCCTTTTGGCACAAGGCTCCCCCTGGACTGTGCCTGCCTCGAGCCAAATGGTGACGGGGCAGTGAAGTGGAGAGGGCAGCGCTGCGGGTTCCCTTCGGGCTCCCTGCAGCCATGGGGCAGCCGGCACACCGTGCTGGTGCTGGAGGCCGTGGTGGTGCTCGTGTGGAGACCTTACCGTAGGGTGAGGTGAAGCACTTGGCATGCTCGTAGAAATCCACAGAGATGGGCTCCCTGCAAGAAGGAAAACCTCACTCAGCCACGGCTGCCCAGGGCGGCGGCCCATGGCCCTCCGAGCGGTGGTGAGAGACTGCGGCCACTTACACGTAGGCAGCATCCTCACAGACGTAGTCCTCTGCAAGCACAAGGGATTTCCTGTTAGCACACCAGCCACATAAACTCAAAACCCTCAAATTCTCCAAGCCTGGCCATAGCAGATGGCCCCGGCAGGCAACAAGCCCCAAAACCCACCGAGGAAGCACCGAGCGGGGCTGGGAGCCCTGAGCAGAGGAGGATGGACCCTGCCAGGCGAGGGGGAGATCAGGGATGTAGCCCCCGTTTTGGGAGAGTGGAGTGCAGCCCCACATGGCAATAGTCCTTGTAGGGTTGATGCTAGCTCTGGGAGTACAGCCCCACTCTGCAATAATCCTCATAGGGCTGATGCCAGCTCCAGGAGGGAGCTGGGGGCTGCCATGAGCACCTCACGCCCTTCTCTTAGCATTAATTAAATCATGTGCAGCTTAAAAGCAGCGAGCCAGACCCGCAGTACACCGCTTCCCACCTGCCTCCTCTTGCCCATCACAAGCTGCCCCAAGCCCCCGAAGCCACCCGTGTGGCACATACCTGTCAGGAAGTTCTGGTACCGGGGCTCGGTCCTGCTCTCTGGTACGATAAAGCACAGGGGGACATTATGATGGGAAGTGGGCAGGGGATACCACAGGCCAGGGACACCCAGTACCAGATGCCTTCGCAGCTCACAGACAGCACGGACACAGCAGGAATGGCCAGGGGTTGATTTTAGATTATCCAGCCCCAAGGCTCTAACCAGGACTGGTGAGCTGTAGCAAACCAGACTGGATTTTTACCCTCCGATCCAGTTCTTATCAAGTGTCCCTGTGTAGACACAAAGGGAGCTGCCTGCTACATAAACAAGGGCAGATTTGCTACATCCCCACCCAGGAATTCTGTGGCTGGTCTGTCCCCACTGTGTGTGGAGGTGGAGCCCACCAAGCGGGTGAATGTCCTGGTGGAGAAACTCACCAAAGCCAAGGGGACAGGAGGCACCGAGCTCCTCATGGGCTTTCCTGAAAGAGAGCGAGCACTGTGTGTGTCTGCAGGTGCCACCGGGCTAACGTGCTGTTTGTAGCTGGGGCTTGCAGGAGAAGGGAGCTAAATCCTCAGCTCTGAGCAAACCGCAGGAAAACCTCTGTCCATGAACCCCCCTTGTCTGTTTGCAACAGGAAATGCATCAAGCTGACAGGTTTGGGGTGAAACCGCAAGGTGGGGATGACCACGGCTGGGTAGTGCAGCAGTTATTGCTGCCCTGCTTCCTGGGGTGCTGGTGGTGGGCAGGAGGGGACCTCTCATGTCAAACTACTTATAAGCAAAGAACAGCAGGTTCTTTTTTGTGGTATACCTGTTACAGACAACCATGGCCCGTTTCCTTGGGTTTGACTTCAATACTACAAGTACGATGTAGTTAGGCTGAAGAGAATCCAGAAAAAGACTAAACCTACGACCGACCAGCAATGATTAAGCACAGCCCAAGCCCCACCTACAAGTTGCCAGCACCCAGTCCCAAACCCTCAGCATTCTCATATGTTGGGTAAACTTCATCCAAGCTTGTCTCTACAGCTAGGTTATGCCTTGTGTGTGTGTGTTTTTTTTTAACCTACCTTGTTATTGTGAAGTTTTCAGGTTCCTTAATCTGGTCTAGCCTTCGTGTTACAGCTAGCACCAAGAACAAAACGAGATGTTAAAGACCACGGCAGCAGATATTACAATGGAGCATCCAACGCTGTGAATTCCCCAGTATTGGCAAGCATTTCTCGAACGTGCCACGAAACAGCTTCCAAATTGTTCCTCAAGAGCACACCAAGGCCCAGATGGGAAACAAGCAGAGAGAAACGCGCTGCCTGTGCAGTTAGCAGAGCTAGCAAACACATCAGAGGAAGCCACAATCCTAATCGCTGCCTTATTTCCTATTCTCCCCCAAACACGCTCAATTTGGGGGCCTGTTGCGCGCTCAGCACCCTTTCTGCTCAGCTGAGCTGCCCCGCCGGGCCTCCAGCTTCGGCTGGGATGGGGAGGACACTTGCTGGGGCCTGGTGGGACAGGGCCGGGCAGTGCCGGTGACATTTGCTGCAGCCCTGCCAGCGGCTTGGTCAGGGTAGGAACCAAAAGGTCAGCGTGCAACCAGCCCCGCCGCAGGAAGCAGCGAGAGGGCGATGACGGATGAGTCACTGCTATCGCTCGGGGCTCCCCCACAGCGCCGCTTCCACAGCGCCAGCAGCGTGCTGCCAGGGGCCCAACCAACCAGCTCCTGCGCTTCCATGGTTTTAGCGATTTGTTCTCAATGGAAACGCAGGTTTTTGTCACCGTTCGGAATCCACACTCCCAGAAGCGCCTAAGGAGGCTTCCACACTGCCAGCGGCTGCCTGGCTTTGTGGTCACCTTTTTATTTTCATGCAGCCTTGCCCCGTGCCCTTGCAAGGGCCGTACTCACTGGAGTGGGACCGAATGACCTCAAAGCTCTGCTGGCTTCCGAGCCTGGAAAAGACAGAGGCACCACGTCAGCTGAACCGTGGGGTGCACGACACGGAAAATTGACCTGGTGCTGCAGACCACACAGACCCGAGGTGGCCCTGAGGCAATTCTTCCCCTCCGCCTCCCTTTGGGCCTCCTCTGTGTGAGCCTACACAGCAGAGATGTGTTTGAGGCCCATGGGCAGCGCAGCCAACACCAGCCAAGGGAAAGACCCAGGGGTGAGGAAGACATTGTTGGGGACACCACGACCCCGAAGTCCAACAACTGAATCCAGGCACAAATGCCAACAAGCCAGGACAACAGCACGGGCTTACGGCGGGATGGAGCCATCGTTGGCTCATGCGTCGCTCCATGAAGGACACAGAGCCCACTGCCAGGCAACCTGGCCTCTGACAGAGCCCCTTCACACCACGCTTGCTCCTTTATCAAAGGTTAAAAAAGTGTTGGCCTTTTTTTTTTTTTTTTTTCTTAATATCATTTAGCTGTGGTTTGTCTGTTAGCGAAGGAAATAAGGGGGTGTGCATGTGCATGCTTGTGTTTCCTTCGCTGTTCGAGCTGCAGCTGTGGTGGCTGGCTCTGGCACGCGTCCCCATCAGCACCGGGCAGAGTTTTGCTTGTGGAGCCATGTGTCTCTCCCTGTCCTGTCCATGACGGGACAAGGCAGGGATGTGCCCTTCCTATTTTTCCAGACATTTTTCCATTGGGTTACTGACTCACGGGCCTCGTGGGCACAGCTTCATTTTGGGTTGTTCCTTGTGACGGCGTTCCCCCTTTACTGGGGCACACTGCCTTGTGCGCTGCCAGTGGCAGAGCTGGGGTACAGATATATAGAAGATACAGAATATATTCATAAATATAGTTAAATAATAAATATATATATGTGTATTATTTCATGTGAAGTCCAGATATTGGAGGAGCACTGCCCAGCTGGTGGATGTACAGGGCATGCTGCGGGTCTGGCTCCAACCAGGGTCTCACAAGCAGTTTTGGGGAGAAACATAGCAAAAGGCAACTTACTGACTTGTCTGCTTGCTCTGCTTCTTTTCTCGCTTCGTAGCTGAAAGGAAAGAAAGAAAGCTCTCACAAAAGAGTGACACAGGCCTTTGAGATCAGAAAGGGAAGGACCACTGAAATGCATTCAGGAAACTCCTTGTGGAGACCCCAGCCCCCTCCTGCAGCTTCCTGAGCTGCCGGTACCCAGCACCCCCCCATAAAGAGGGGACACCCCAGAAAGAAAGCACCCTCCCGGCCAGCACTGGGGTCCCCGTGCCTGTGGCAGCACCTTACCGGAGAGCTGGCACCTGACACAGGCGCTGACGGCCGCCCCGAGCAGCATCAGTGCAGCGGCCGCCCACAGCAGCTCCAGCTGCGCCATGGCCCCGCGGTGTCCAGCCTGCAACACAGCCCCGAGAGCGACCCGTGAGCCCCCATGATGCCGGACCTCCCTGCTCTGCTTCAGACAGAACTGCTGCCAGTGAAACACCCCAGCACCACCGCCTGTGGCCTTGAGCTGGCTTGTGCATCTGCTCTTCCCCTCCCTTCCACACCGGGTGACTCCATGAGCAACTTGTTTTTTTTTTTTTTTTTTTTTTTTTTTTTTTTTTTTTTTTTTTTTTCAATAATCACCATGATTTGGCTTCAGTTTCTCCCTTTGAAATACAAACCTATACATATCACAGAAAGCAGCCTGCTGGGACCGGGACTGATCACTTAGCCCATTCCTATTTCCCAGGGCCAGATTTTCTTTACCTAGAGATTTTTTTTTCCCCTAAATCTTCCTCTTTAGCCCTAGTGCTGGAGACATTACACCTTGTTGGAGGCCAGAAACTCGCTGTGCTGCCAGGTGGGAAGTTTCCCTGCTGCCTAAGCCGAATCTCCCATATCACAGTTCAAGTCTGGATGGTGTTGTTATGGCTGGATAGGGAAGGGGGAAAAAATACGTCTATATTTCATACAGAAAGCAACAGATGGATTCCACCCTGCCCAGCACCTTCTGCCTCCACTTGCGTAAAGGAGTAAATGCCATTTCTTTCCCCAGGCTGCCAGTCACAGTGACCCCCGACTCACACAAATGAAAACCCAAAGTGGCTCACACAAAAGAAAACCCAAAGGCCTCCCCATGCAGAGGCCACACATCTCCTGGTATTGCACAGACGTCCTCCCATGCACACCAGTCTTGGCCGAGGACGCTGGTGGGAGGTTTGCGATCCGGTAGTGGGAGCCCCAGTCCTGCACCAGTAGCCTAATGACCAGGGCATGGTGCAGGTTGTGGTGGTGCTGATTATTATTATTAATTATCATTATTATTAAAGGCAGGTTTTGAGTTTTTTTTTTTTTTTTAAAAAAAAAAAAAAAAAGTAAGGCAAAGCTGAAAGAGCCCAACAGCACTGACCTAGTTTGTATCTTTGTAGGGCAGGTCACCATCTCCATTCTAGCGGTGGTTTTATTTCTATAGCGGTCAGTAACATAACAAAACCGGCCACTTCCCGAGCCCTTCTCTCTGGGAACTAGAGCTGCTCACAGGGGCTGCCACACCTCTGCTTCCGCTCAGTGTCCCTGCCAGCATCGACGCACAAGCACGGCCCCAGCCTGGAGGTTATTTGCATTCAGCAAACACACAGGTCAATGAAAATCATGTTTTTTTCTTACAGAACCTCCTCTCATAAGGCATGAAATATCTCATTGGTGCTGTATTGGGAATGCATCGGGAACCTGCAGGGCTTGCTGCCGCTTCAGGGAGTTCACAGGAGGGTCCAACAATGCCACGTTTTGCTGCAAGTATTTAGTTAAGCACTGGGGTAAAGCAGCTTTAATTCACAAAATAAACTGTATGACTTAAAAAAATAAAATTAAAAATTTAAAATATATATATATGGACCAAATGAAAGCAAGATTTCTGGGGTCCTGCCCAGGTGGGGAGCTCAGACGGAGCGGGCACCACTCCTTCCCTCTGCTGCCCAGCACCTTGGTGCCGAGGCAAGAAATCACACGTCTGTGCTGGAAAGGAGCTGATGGGAGAGGGCGATGAACACGTTTATGACAAGCAGAAGGCTGGAGGCACTTACTCACTGCTGGCGGGTTATAAATAAGTTATCTTGAAGGCTGAACGTGCTTTCCCCACTCTCTGCCTTGGGTAGATGGGCGAGGAGAATAAATAGGCTCGAGCCTCTGTGGTCTGTGACGAGGCCTGAGCACAAGAGAAAGATGCAGAGAGTGAAGGGCCTGCTGAGCGGGCTTGCTTTCTATGAGCTAAAGTCAAGCATGTAGAAAAAAAAAAACTTCTGAGGAGTTTCAGATCTTCAGAAGTAAAATTCAGAGAGGGAAGGTATGGCCCGTCCTGTTTGTATGGACATCCCTTCTCCTGTGTGTTTGTCTCCTTTTTAGCACTGGCAGAAGTTTCTCCTCACAGGAGGAAGGTGGTGCCGGTGGCACCTCCCGCAGCAGGCGATGCCCACGACCCACGGCCCCAAGAGCAGCACCCAGAGTAAATAAATGAATGTGGGCAATGAATCGAGGCACCCACTGTAAATAAACGTATTGCGGGCAAAGCAACAATCCCTGCAGCACGCCTACCTGAACAGGACATCTCTTCTCACTTCCTTGGCTATGTCTAGCAATGAAACAAGCTTTTTTATTTTTTTTAATGGGAAGAAGAAAGTGACTTGCAAAAGGTCCTGCAGTGTGTACAGTAAGTTGTCTCACCTGGGCTGCTGGAGCAGGAGCTTTCTAGCCCTACCTGGAGGGTTTTCTTTCATTCAGCAGTGGGAGTTACAAGATGGTCCCCAAAAACGGGGCCACCATCAGCAGCCCTGGGAGGAGAGCTGGTTTCTGCAGGGAGGGCTGGAAGGCCGCTGGTTTTAAGTCTGCTGAAGTCACACAGCCATTCACTGTCAGTCTGTCTGGGACAGAAACACCCAAGTGTGAAATGCTATTTAACTTTAAAAGGCAACACCGGTGTGACAATGTGAGGGTGTAAGCTGAATGTGCACAGTCTAGAAACAAAATCCCTGATTGCCAGAGGGATGGAAAGTCTGGGGCAGCTTTCCTGGAGAAGCATGACGGGTGAGAAGCTTACTTAATTACCCTTTAAGAGTACTTAAACTTTTTGCCAAAAATCCAGAAGAGCGAGGAGCGCATTGATGTGGCACAGTTCAAATGATTTTTTTATTCTATCAGATCATTTCTGATGAAGTCATTTTTAGCTCTCTGCAGATATCAAGCCCACCCTGTAAGTTTTCACTGCAAGATAAAGACTTAAAATGCTGGTTTAGGCCATACACTAAACCTATCTGTAAAAATGCCCCCAAAAGCAAATATCAAACCGCCCTCCCTCCCCTCCTGAAAGTTAGTTTCATGGTCTTCAATTTGCAATAAATTAAGACTAATTCAGACTGACTGAATGAGTCACTGGCACGAACTATAAAGCGGAGAGTTTATTTAAAAACTCACTGTGTGAAATGTAGAACATGGAATTATTGAACAGATGCAATATTCAGCTTGACCCAGTGGCTCTAACGTTGCTAAGAAAAGAACCGCGACTTTCTGTTTGTCTACGTTGCACAGATTGCCGCAGAAAGTCTCATCCACTTAGAAATTGAAGTCTCAGACCAAAGGAAGCTCCTGTGGTTGGAACCACTTCAGTGACCAGCGCTGAGCCTTCAGGCAAGCTCCTTCCAGAGGTCTGCATGCCCCATTTTCTACCAGATTTGATGTCAGTGTAAATTTTTCTTGAGAAAACTGCTGTGGTATAGATACGATCTGCTTTTGTACGGCTACTCAAGTAGAGCATGCTTTATTTTACGCCAGGAGAGCGGGAGGCACATCTCAGTGGGACACAGGACAAGAGGGACAACCGAATTGATAAATGAACTCCCTCACAGACAAGCACTTTATAAAATGCTTTTTAAAGCCTCAGCTGGAAAATACAGCACAAAATCCTAATCACATGTATGCACGTCAGCATAAGGACGTATTCCATGGAAATATCTTGTAATTGTCCCTAACTTCCCTTGGTTCGGGCAGCATCGAGCCACGCAGTGCCCTTCCCTGCAGAGTCCAGGGGGATGCAAGGTTAGGCACCGAAGATGCAGGGAACTTGTGTGCCTGTAAGTAAGTACTCCTGCGTAACAAGCACTCCTATTTACCCCCGAGTAACGAACGTGAGCTGATATCACACAGGATTATCCCACAATTATCCCCAGTTCTCCTAACGCGTCTACCTCACAGCCCCCACTACGCTGAACATTGATCACAGGAGAGAACTGATGCAAGGACGAAGATCTATTTTCTGTCTGCGGTTAGTAATTTCAAGCGCTAATATAGAGTAAAATAAACACATTCATAAGATGCCAATAAGCCGTAAAACAAGGAAAAAACAAAAAGCGTAGTGAAAACCAGCTATTTAAGGGATTGGGCCTTGGAGGGGAAGACACGGTGGGGTGCAGTGGTCCCAGAAGCAGGAGCCCAAAGCAGGACCGGACACATCTGTGGGGCTGGCAGCTCAGCACGGCCTGCTCGTGCTATGGGGACCCCAAAACGCCCAGAATCTTTTAGCAGAAACAAATGCAGAAAGAATACAGTTTAAAAAAGCCACACTGCCATCGGCAGAGGGGAGAAGGATATGTAAAAAATAACAGCGTAAAACTGGCAAACTGGATTGCTTGTGGTGGGCTCTCATCTCGAGGGGTCTAAATGCTGCTGAGGGGTTATATTTGGCAATTTTCCTACCTCGGAACTCATCAGAAGGTGGTCATGAGCGGCAGCAGGGACTAACACGGTGCGTTTCAGAGGGATATGGCAGGGATGACCCCAAACACTCGCTAAAACACTCACCGAGCTCCAGCCCAGGATCTACGAGCTCACCGCGCCGTCGGGACTACCTGCGGGTCCCCAAAGCCTCGGTGCCACCCGCCTGTCCCTGCTCACCTGCAGCCTCAGCCGGCCGTCCCCATCCGTCCCAGCTCCTCGTGTACCTCACGGCCGCAGCTGCCAGCGCCGGAGCCGGTTCCTCCGAGGATCGTTAGCCAGCTTCTGGTTTCCTGTCACCATCTGAATCATTAACCCCAACATCCGCCGCCGGCCGACGGTCAGCCCCTCTCCAGCTCGCGGGAGCCCCGCGGGCGGTGCTCACACGGAGTCACCTCTCGCAGAAGCCGTTCAGATCCGCCGGGGGAGAGGAAGAGGCTCGGGCAAGAGCCACGAGCTGCAAGTGCTGCCACAGCCCTCGAGCTCCAGATTCAGCTGATGCCCCTCAAACGTTCAACACCAGCAATAATTTCCCCTCTAGCAAAGAGCCTTGGGATAATTATCACTGCTCTGAGTGTTACTTGTGGCAGGTGCTGCCTGAAAGTGCTTGGAGGAGGTGAGACAAGTTGGAAGCCTTCGCTTAGGTTTTACAGGGGATGACAGCCTTGGAAGGGCAGCACACAGGCTGAGGTCACCGCTGCTAGCGGCCAAACTGGGAGCCCCACCAAGGTGCGTTCTGTCCAGCAGTAAGAACAAAACCATTTCTTGTGCTCCAGCAGCGGCAGCGTGCAGACAGCAGGCACAATTGCACTGTGCTGATAAAAAAAATATAAAACAACCCCAAAACAGTAGCTCGTGATTTTTTTTTTTTTTTCCAGTTGAAAAGACTGAGGAGGGGTTACGAACAAGGGCTCAGGGATAACTGCTGGCCTGAAGCCCCGACACAGCGCAGGGACACGTATCCTGCTCTAAGAATAGGACGCGCACGCGGCAGCCCCACGTATTTATAGCTAGCAGAGTGCAACAGCCAGCCCGGCACACGTTTTACAACTGCAAACAAAACGTTTCTTGCCGCCTCTCACCAGGGCACTACGTACATACGGTCATGCAAATCGTTCAGCCGAGGGAAATTTTGTTGTATTTAAATGAGCTGGGGCCCTCTCGAGATGCTGCAACCAGTGAGCTGCATCCTTCCCTCTCCCCCTCTCCCCCGGAAGGGGACTCTTCTATCACCAAAATGATAAAATAATCATCTGTTCACAGCGTCCGCAACCCCGGGATGGGAACCTTCGCTATCAGGCTGTCAGAGGAAACACTGCTCTGTCAGGACAGCTAACCACCGTGCGCGCCTATGCGCTCATATTGAGTTTTTATCTACTCCGATTCTAACCAGAGGTGCCAAAATAACGGTGTGCTCCATCCCGAAGGGCTCCCACGTGAAATCCAGGCATAGATCAAAAAAACTCAGCACGTGGGGGCTGAACCGGAGACCAGAAGAGCAAGAGCCAGCTGTGAATGGTTTGTAGGGCTTACGCCTGGCCTCTGTGCCCGGGATGCGAACTGCACCACCTCCCCCTGCTAGTCCAGCTGCTACAAAATGGGCTTTTCTGGCAGAGCTCACAGCTATGAAGTAGTTTGTTACATGTTTTCTAGCAGCATTTATCTATTTAAACATAAGCAGCTGACAGAAGCTTTACAAAAACGTTGCTTATAGCAAAACCGTTGCTCTGACTATGCTGGGGACACTTACAGTTCTCCTTTTTCGTATCAGAAGAAGTTCATTATTTTATTAGGAACAATCAGTGCTAAAAAGGGACCCTTTGCTTGCCCACAGCCTCTCTGATCCACCCCACAGCTTCAGAGATGACTCAGTGCCTCCGCAGGGACGTTACCGCGGCTGGCACGGGCTGGAGCAAAGGCACCTCGTGCTGGGCGCCCATCGTCCCGGCACAGCTGCCCAGCCCCTGCAGGGCAGGTAAAAGCCATTGCTGTGCCCGAGGAGCGGCACGGTTAGCGAGGATGATCGGCCATACGGGGCCGTGGGGTCACCCTGGCTATGTTACAGCAGCCCTCGGGCTGAGCGATGCCTTTTGAGGATGCCAGTCCTTCTGCAAGACCGATGGTGTCCTTTTCTTGCCTTACTGCAGTAAGGCAGATGGCTGCACGGACACTGTTTCCTGTCCATCTTTATGTTTTTTTTATATATATATTTTATACTTCTCACAAGAAGCACTTCAGCATCAGAGTCCTCGCTCCATGCAGCTTCCAACACAACCACAAGTTCTGCTCCTGAATCCAACTCCGCTCACGGTACCAGGCTCCACGCAGTGCCTGACGCTCCCGTAATCCCTGTGCCCCATCCATACCTGCTGCCAGAAACCATTTCTGGCCTGGTACAAGGCCAAAGACAGGAGCATCATGATTTACCTGCTGCAATAAATGATGGGACACACATTACATCTTTCTTTGTCCTTTTAAAGCTGACCCATTTCAGTTTTTCTTTCCCGTGAACAAATTTACCTTCAGTCTGTTTTACCAACGAACCCAACTCTCTTTTTTTTCCTCCGTCCTTTTCTGCAGCTAACCAGCCGCAGAAAGATCTCCTGGGGCCCAGAGAGGCTGTGGGAAGGCAGCTTCTGCCCCCCCCAGCTTACCTGCTGAATGCCCTGGGGGCCAGGTGACATCCTCTGATAAAGGTGGGGCCTGATCACGGACCAGCTGGAGCTAACGACTAACGATGGTCAGAGAAACAGTGATCAGAAAAAAAAAACACATCATCTAAACCTGGCCTTGCTGCAGAAACATGCTTAAAGTTTTGAGGGAAGCTTTGCAAGCTCCAACAGGATCTTTCTCCCGGAGCTCGTAAATTTTGCAAGTAAATTAGCAGTGACACTGTGAGAGATGGGCATGCAGATCATATCCTCCCTGCAGGAGCAAGCTCTGGGACCAGAGCAAGCATGTCTCACCCCGACCACAAGTTACGTGAGTTTTTGCACGTTTTCATGGCAGTTTTAATGAAAAATCACATCTCGGAGGAAATTTTCTGACTTGCTGAAGTAGCGCACACATTTTTGTAAAGACCAAGAAACGTCTTTGCTCTAAGCTACAGTTGTCTGAGCACTTCCCCAGCTAAAGGGGAAGTGCCACCTCCCACCCTGCCCCAGCTGCACGCCCCACTGCAAATCTGATCTCACCGAGCCGAAACTGAAAGCGGCTCCGTTACAGCCAGATATGTGCTGCTACCACCCAGTGGAAAGAAAGCTCACAGCTAGGGTTTCTAGGTGCTTTACGCATTTTGGCCAAGTAAGACTTGAAAGTACTAATTCTGCACATGCCTACGGTGCTGTAAAGCTTCTTCCCGTTCTTATCCTCCTCGGTTCATGCTTGCTGACAAAATAATTCTTATATTTCAACACAAAAACCTAGAAGGTTTGAACACTTTTATTTAATTTTTTACAGCAATATAAATTTTACAGATTCGTTACAGTACAGATTTTGCAGGGGTTCAGAGAGGTACTTGGTGATTTTTTGGTTTATTTAAAGGAAAGAGGCGGATCTTGGGAGCATGGTGACATGAACAAAACAATCTCATAGTAGGAAGCAAATCCCTGCCGTGCTGAACACTAACCTGGCTGCGACCTACAGGGCAGAAAGGTGGCAACCAGCAGTGTTCCCAGCAACGACACCAACCCTGGGATACTCTAAGAGCTTTGCACAAGAATTTGTGAGCTTACAGGTAAGCAGGTTGTTTCTGTAACAGCGCTGAACATCCTTAAAGCCCTTGGACAGATTTTCTGGAAAAGGGACAGAAATGAGGGAAGCCGATGCTAAAATTAGCCTGCCGCTGGGCAGGCACTGCCATGTAACAGTTATTGCAGCTGTGGAAAAGGAAACCATAAAATACTTCAGATTTAATAACCCGAGCAGCTACAGTAACGTGAGGAACGTGATCTCAGACCTAGGAGCAGGGACACCGTATGCACAGCGTAACACCGTGTGTGCTACCAGAACCCCACGGGCTAGCCCTGCTGTCCAGCTAAGTTGTGTGTGTGAGCGAGCAGACGCCGGGAGGAACCAGCAAAGCTCCCTAACGAGCAGAAAAGGTGCGAGCTACACATACAGCTTTTGTAGGACGTTCCCCCAGTTAGCCCAGGGCATGCAACGACATCAGGATATTGCTGTAACTAACGTGCATCAGGCTCGACAGTCGAGTGTCTGGCACCGAAGGATTAAATCATTTCAGAAAGCAGAGTCCAAGAACATGATTACATGGTTTTAAATGCCCCTGATTGATTTAATACCACCATACTGAGTGGTATCGCAAATAACAGAATAAACTGCAAAATATATAAATGAAATATCTATGTACACACTAAAAAACAGCCCTCTGCTGCTTCATATGTACTCGATTCCTTAAAATCCTGTACAGGGATAAGTGACACATGAGAGGAGGGATTCAGCTGCCAGATTAGATATATTCCAGTCAGCTGGAAATCAAATTCCCCTTCAGCCACAGAAACTTCCCTTTCTAAAACTTTAAGACAAGTGTCACCTACAAAACGGAATCCCAAAAATCCAGTCCAGAAAAAATGCCCCCAACATAACAGATGCTGCGCTAGAATATGCCAGGATACGTACACTGACTGCCTCATTCCTCCAGAGCCTTTGGGCAACTCTGGTAGGAAAAGATAAACCATCAGAAACCATCAGAATGCACAACACCAACTTAACACCATTTTAAGGACGCTCAGAGTTCACAGCTTATTGTGTTCTTGCTGAAAGCCACTCTGAATAACCCCGAGACGTACTTCCACGTACTGAGAAGGAACAAGGTCCGTTTAGGAAACCAGTCATCTAGGCTCAGCTTTGTCCAAAGACACACTCCAGGCAAACGGGGAGATTCCTGGAAAAGCCACTCCAAGGAGCTTTGCTGAAAGCAGCCAGCGGGGCATGGGTGGCTGTGAGTTACTGCACTGAATGCTCTGATGAAGGGTGCATTTGCTCTAAATATAATCATAGGATTTGCTCTAAAATTCTCAGGATCTTGTCTTTTCTGAAAATAAGCCAGCAGTCAGTACTACAGGTAGCAAACACTCCTAGTCTACGTGCTAAAGTCAGCATTGGAACTATGACAGAATTCATAAACGAGTTGTAAAATACCAGCATTGCCCAAAACTGCCCTGGGACAGGGACTCTTGGCTGTGATCGCTCTGGCTTACAATCAGCTCTGGCACACCCAAGAGACAGTCAACACTCAATACACGGTCAACACTGGAGGCTCTTCGGTTGTCCCAGTGCATCTCACTGCTGCTTCACAAAGGCAAGGAAGCTACCCCCAAGGGCTCAACTCTACCCAGACCCAAGCACCAGCCCATCGTTCCAAGAGCTGAACACTCCTCCGCTTGCTTCTCCTGCCAGCAAACAGCAGTCACGGCCACAACACACAGCGCCCACCGGGGTGCTGTTAGAGGCCGGGGTCAGCTCGCTGAGGGCTGCTCCTGGGCGCGGGAGCTGCGGTTTTTATGTTTCGGTGGCTGACAGCACAGCCTCTCAGCACGTTAGGTGCACGCTGCTTACTCCTGCGCATTCTCCCAGTGCTCCCAGCCACCACACCAACCTTCCTGAGCTGCAACCCCACTGCAGGAACACAAAGCTCGTTCCACAGCAGCAAAGCAGAGCTACGCCTTAATTTCAGTACCAAAACTTGTCTGCTACACTCCTGCTGCAGTTTTGTTCATTTTTAAGTTTGAGCTTGAAGAAAATTCAGCACTGCTACTAGAAAGAACATGGTGAGAATATGAATAGCCACAGAGGGAATTATCCGTTTGTTCCTGCTGCCAGTAACTCCTTGGTCTAGGCTTTGCCATGCCAGGTTTAGCCTTAAGCTGCCGGTAGAGGTAAGCATTACAGCTTAAACCTGAGCTGCCCTTTGCTGGTGGGAGGTGGGAAAAAGTCTTGCTTCCTCCTCCAAAACTGAAATGACACAATCATATGAAAATTAAAAGCTTTGTCAGCTGTTGACACAAGCTGGTTTGATATGCGTCTCTACAGGAAAATGTTAATTACATTTTTGAAGAGGAAGAAGAAAAAGGAGTGGAAGAGCCTGACCCCAAGCCACATGGGAAGCATTAAGTCAGAGCACTCCAAATAAAAAAGAACAACCAGGCAACACAAACATACACATCTATTAAACTATTAAAAAAGGTAAAACTATACTGGGATTTGGCTGCTTTCATCGGTAGGAAACCCTTGATTCAATGGTTAGTAGGTACAGAAAAACACTATTTGAACGAGAAGAGCTGTTTTCTGTCTGTCACACAGCAATGGTGCTTTTCACCACGCAGAGTGATGAAATGATTGCCTCCCTCATTAGGTCTGAAAGACCAGCTATGAGCAAGCCTTGTGGAAGCAGCCGAAGGCCACCATCTCCAGCCAGCCAGCCCTTCTCCTACACCTCAGGAGATATTCAGGTTGGACAGGCTGGTGCTGCAGTCTGCCTCAGCAAGTCACCACAGACGATTTGGATTCTCTGCTCAAGTTGTCATAAGAGCAGATTTGAGGATAGAGAGCAGACTGAATTGCTGGAAGACGGAACACTTCCCACCCTTTCATGCTATGGAAAGCAGTAAAACCAGCAGGAAGGTCAGGGCTCACTTCTCAATAAAAACCATGGCTCGTGGCTTACCCTGCAGTATGCACATACTTCAAAGACAAGGTGGCAACAACACCATTCACCGTTAGGTCTAGTAGGAAACAAGACAGCTAAAGAAGTTGGAAGAAACTGGGCAGAACACTAGGAAGCTGATCGGTTTGTTTCACCTCAAAGACACCATATCAGACACTGTATCGAGGAGACCACTACACAGTCTGGAAGGACAGAGTTTGCTCTCAACCAGACTTCACTGTGTTCAGAGCAGCAGAGCCCAGCTGCTGGGAAATGCCACCCAGAGCTCTCTACCTGCAAGCCACAGTACTTCCATGCTGCCTGGCAGCTCTCACAGTAGAGCTGCTTGTACTGAAGCCACAGGACAGAACTTGGGCTTGCCTCCACTGCTCTACAGCATTTTTACTTCAGTGTCTCCTACACGTTCCCAGCACTTGCCTAGAATATATTTCTTCCCTTTTTCTTTTCCAATCCCCCCCTTATTTTTGTGTCTGTTAATTCCAGATTAACGCAATGTTGGAGAACTTTGGGAGGGGAGGAAGGGGACACAAGCTAGAGTAGACTCAAATAAAGACCAATGTTAAATATTACTTAATGTTTTCTTTTATTTAAAAGATCATTCACAAAATACCATATCCATAAATTTATTTTGTTATGAAGCAGAATGTGTTAAGTGTTTGGAATTCTTTTCTTTTTTCTTTTTTTTTTTCCTTTTCATTTTTACATTTAAAAGTCAACTGTCTTGACTAGAGGTGAGTTTTTATATGGGAATTTGTTCTTAAAATCTTTTCCACATTGAAGATGTAAATAGGTCAATTATTGGTTTGGAATACAACCACACAAATGCATGTCTGTCTTAAATTAATTATTAGTGTTAGACAAATGGTTCTTATCTCAAAAGCAGATTAAGTGACAGGCAGAAGGAAGGAAAGAGTAGTTCTGTAAATTGCTGGGACTCTGACATTACAAAAGAAACTTTAGAGAAGAAATTCACTACTAGCAGTGACGCTGGTAGTAAAGCAGCCATGCTTCCAAACTTCTTTCTCAAGTACTCTGGCGTGCTGGCTGTTTATCTGGGAGCTGTCAGCACTAGTGTTAGGGGCCCAAGTTTTTCCTCGTGCGTTGGACATATCTGCACTTCAGTGTTAGAGATCCAGGTTGTTTTTAAACATGAATGCTCTCCCCCTTAGCTCCAGCCTCCCCCACCCCTCCCTCCTCCCACAAAGAACATTCCCAACACTGGCAAGAAACACTTCAAGTTCAGAGATGCAGCAATTAGAGATGCTTTTCACCCAAACTTCTACATGAAGAGAATCATTGTAACAAATTTCTAATCTGCCGATTTTCAAGGTATTCTGAAAGCAGAGGTATTAAAACTGTACACCGCTGGGCAAAGAAAAACAGGGGGGTAATGACAACTACATACTGCATGGCAAAGTATATACTCCTTAAAGAAAAATAAAAAGTCAATTTTATTTGTAGAAACTTCATTTAAAAATTTACCAAATATGTAAAACCCAAAGAAAAGTAAGCAGAAAGAGCCAGTGAGCAGCTGTGCTCAGGCACATTTTTGCAGCACTAACCTTGAGCTCTGAGGTGTAGCATCATACCATTTTGAATTCTATCAGTCACCAGCAACAGGCTGCTGGGAGATGCTTTATCCATACTGCTTCCACCTATCCACCAGGCTTGCCAGCCAACTTGACTTGCATCTATTGATACTTCCTGGTAACCTGTGTGAAAGGGCAGTTGCCCCCTTAGCTTTCTAAGGGGCTCTGCGGGATACAGTAAGTCATCAATTGTCCTAATGCTATTTCACTACATGGTTAGAACTGAAAGTTACGCTGCCCAACTCATCTGGACTCTCCAGTTTTCCTCTTCAGAGCCACAGCAATACAGAACGAGACATGCAGGTCAGAAGAGGAGCACTGAGGAAGTAAAAGGAAACAATACAGGGTAATAACTAAGTCTAACCTGTGCTTCTAAAGTAAAACAAACCCAGAAAGGAGGAAGTGAAGCAGCACCTTTGTCCAGAGACCTCCACACCTGTGGAAGCAGCTACACTGCCTTATCTACTGGCAACTGTGCTGCTTGTAAGGAAACAGAAGAGGAAACTCAGCACAAAGCAGGCACTAGATACAGCAAAGCCAAGAACGTACTAAAAACCACTTGTTAACAGCTGACATGCATTCACAAGCTCTGTGTTTTCAGTTTCAAAGAGGACAAATGCCAGATGGCAGGAATGGTAAACTGCAGGGTTGACATTCCAGCAGAGCTAGTCACTCTGTACTGTCTTGCTTTTTCTCCCGCCTCCCCATTCCCTCTCAACCCCAAGCTCAGTCGTGCTCTTTTACTACTTCCTCTCGGGGCTTGGCTCCACCAAAGATAGCAGAGTTTGGGTTGGCTACTTGATTGAGGGGAGTAGCAACTGTTCGAGGTTTGAGCTGAAGCCGGGGTCGCTGTGCTCTTTCCTCTGCAAGACAAAACAGTACGGTTTTCAGACTTCTCTGTCAAGGGCAAGAACCAAGACACGCCATTCACAAAGGAAGACTGAATTACAGGAGATAAAAGTAGTTTACCTTCTGTTGGCTCTCTGAAGTCCATGGAAGATCCACGAAGGGGAGGCCCATCTCGGAAACGACCAGTGCCACCACTTCCCATTGAGGCACCTGGTGGTCGCCGGTCTCCAGGGCGAGTGCCTCGACCCCGGCCTCCCAGGAAGTCATCATCTTTGAATCCTGAAGAAGGAAGATGGTGAATTTAAAGAGCACATTTCACAATGCTTTTATCTAGATTTATCTGGATGACTGGAAAACCTCGTAAGGCACAGCTGTCAGTCCAAGATGATGTACTGAGAGCCTTTGTCTGTAGACAGATTGCTTCACAGATCTAACACATTCTGGAAGAGTCATACAGATTGCATTTGAAATCCAGTGCACCATGCCAAGTTCAGAACCTGCTTTATCCACCTAGAGGCTTATTTCACACTCAGTCTTTGAAACCGGGTCACCAAGCACCATTAAAATATGAACTTCAGCTGCAACTTCAGATTGTTAACACCAGAAGCTGAATTCAGAGGTAGAAGTACCCTGAGTTCTGCTGTGGACAGATCACATTGCCTTAGCATGAAACCTGCAGGAGCAGAGCAAATGGGAAGAGAGCTAGGGAGTAATGAAACAATCCTTAAGAAAGCCTTTGAAAAAAGGAGCAAAACCAAGGCTTTTCAACTGTACTGTAAAATGACTAGGGATCTACTTGACTAATGGAAGAGCTAAGAAAAAAATCCAGACTTTAAATGTGAAGCTGACTACCTTTCTTCAGTTTGTGTATCAAAAGCCACCAAGAACTACCTGTCACTGACTGACTTCCATTCTACACCAGTGACCATCCTGTAATTTCCCCTTATAGCTCCAAGTGTACTCAATGGGAGGAAGATATTTCAGGCTAGCAGCATACCTAAGTGGAACACAGTTTTTTTAAAAAGCTGCTTGGAAGATAAAGTCACTTTATTCCCATCTGAGATTCTCCTTTTCAATTTAGCATTTGGCAGAGTCGCAGAACTGTTCTTTACTTCAGTGCCAAACAGCAATCTTTAAGACTCGATCCAGTGCAAGGCAACCTGAGAAGAAAAGCTTCTGTACCAACCAAGACTTCAACACTAAACTTTGATGCACATATCACTCATCCAGCATCTAACCAGCTGAAATGTGCATTTGAAGAAGCTGCTGGTAAAGGTATAAGGCTGCGACACCAGAATGCTTAGCTACGAAGGCAGGTTAAGCACAGCGTTGTAGCAAGCTTTCTCTCTCCAGCACCATGCTGAGTTCCATGCTAGCAGCAATGGCTCACAGTTATACCTCTCCTTCTATTTGTCCATTCTACTCATGCAGAGACCAGACACTGCACAGTTGCACTTGCCAGCATCTCCCCATCAGAAAATGGACCAAACCCACAATTTCAGAGGACAAAAGCAATTGTGTTAATATCACCCTGGACACTAATAACTAGAAACTAACTGGAAGTCAAAAATAAATACAGTGGCTCCATCAGTACCTTCCACTCAGCAAGTTCAGTCATTCACTGCACCTTGCATTACCAGAACAGACCTAACTTTTAGGAATGTTTTGTATTTAAAAGTGCTTTGGAACTAACACAGCTTTGGAGATGGCATTTGCTTCAGGAGTACACATTTCACATGGCATTATATTAATAACCTCTTGAGAAAGGTGAAAACCTCTGCTCTGAAAGAATGCAGCACCAGTATCTGTTTTCCAACATGGCCTGTCTGTTTCTGCTACTATTGTAAAATGTATTTGGGCTCATGTTTGAGAAATGCTGTGCTGAAACCTAGACATCACAGACTACATTCAAACTAGTATTCTGCCACTTAAGATCATTCCATAAAGCTTAAAATGAAGACCATTTCCTCTGTTGTAAAGCAATTAAAGTTTCCCCTGAAGAACCCCACTGCAGCCACTGGATGTCCAAAGTTGGCATACAGTAGACTGAGTCAAAACAGAAATGGGGACAAATGTAGCTGACATGAAAATGAGAACATTTGTGCCTTTTAGGCCGCCTATCTTATAAGTGTTAATACTGATACCAGAACCGAAGTCATCTCTGGAATCCCATCCACCTCCTCTGGATTCTCGGGAACCTCCTCCCATTCCTAGGAAAAAAGCCACAATTGTGTTCAGGTCTAAAGCTGTGGGAAAGACTGATAAGGGGACACCAAACCAAAGTCCAGTCCTTCCATATCCAAAGTCATGCTGCTGGAAAATCCCTTCATTTCAGTACCACCAAGTTCCATTGAACAGGAACAAAAGATCAGCTTTGTTAACTAAGAACAAGTGGTCAGGAAAGCTTCTCTAAAACAGATTGAAGCTACAGAAAAGCCTGTTCTTACACTGGAACATCAGACAGTACAAAATACATATTTGTACACTTGTGATTACTTAGCTTACTCACTTTTACATCCTAATAAAATAGTAGCAGATCAGACCATTGGGCTTATTATTGTCCTCTGCAAGAGACTGCACAGTGCTGGGGGATTGGTCTCAATTCCAGGGTTAGCAGTGACACACAGCATTGGGACACAAAGCACATCTATTCCAGCAATTTCAGGAGCAGCAGCAGCAACTACACTAGGTACGTACAAATTTTCCTTCCGCTACTGTCTTCATGTTTTCTTGCGTGCCCTGCATGCATTAGTTAGTGCCAGAAGTCACAACTCCAGCTGCTACATTTAAGAAGCTATTTAGGAAAATGAAAGTCACCTCTGTCATCAGGCCCGCCACCTTTTCTGAAGCCAAAGCCACCTTTGTCCTGTTTTCTGCCTTCTGCTATGTCCACTCGGAGTGATCGGTCACCCAAAAGCTGTTAAGTAAAGGGGAGAATCTCTTCAGAAACTGCCAGATGGGCTGCCAAGAAGCTTGAGACTTGTGCTTATCTTTCTGTTTCACAAGTTAATTGGAAATATACTTACTGCACCATCATATGTAAGAGCCTCCTTGAGTGACTCCACCTCATCAAACTCTACATAACAAAATCCTGTAAGAAGAAATTCAGAAATTAATACCAGCACTTTAGAAAGCAATTGTAAAAAGCTTCTCTTCCCGTAAATCTAATAGTCTTCTCTTTCAACCACAAACTATGGATAAGTACAAGATGTACACTGCTCAGAAACCAAACATCATTAAAGATGAATGCATTTACCAATGCTTCTTAACAGTTGGGACAGAGCCTGCAATAGAGCTCTACATGGACACTACGCAAATGCTAAAAGCCTGATTAATTTCCTTTACAGTATGTTCTCACTGCAGACTAAATTTGATCTACACCTTTAGGCAGTTATTTAGATGAATATTGACATTTGTTACTAGCATCTTTAAATGAGAAGCTGAGGTACCTGCTTGGCCAACAGTCTGATTTTCTGTCACTGTATCAATTTGGGAATTTGCTATTCCTTTTCTGAAATCCCTCAAAAACTGTATTAAACCTTTCCCCCTAAAAAAGTAACTTACGAAGTACTCCCTTTCCCTCACTCATTACCAATGGAAATATGATTTACATGCTCTAATGCAATTGTGTGAATGGCTTACTGAACTGCTTTTCCTTCCTACCTACTAAAGATGAAGGCAAAGCAATGGGAGTCTTCTGAGCTAAAGAAAGACTGTCTAAGTACTCAAAACCAAAGACCACTGATCTCAAGTGGGTCAGACACTTCAGCTTTGTTACAATTCATAAAAGACAAACCAGGTTTGAGAGTCTCTTACAGCAGGGTAAATACTGACTTGTCACTCAGATCAGACTGCATCTTGTGATGGAAGTAACAGCAAATCTCATTCAAATGAGATGTTTGTTGGTAAAAGAACTTTGCAAAAATCAACACTGAAGAACAAACTGTGCTTTAGAGCAGAGAAATTCCCTGTTAAAATGATTTTAGTAGTAGATGATTCTCTTACCAGTTAGCAACCTACAACTGAACCAACTCTGAACACTCACCTTTAAATTTGTCTGTTTCCTTGTCTCTGACTAGTCGTACACTCCTTACACTGAGATCCTTGAAGATAGCATCTATGTCTCCTTGAACAGTGTTGAAGGGTAGATTTCCCACATATGCTGTGAAAGGGGGTTCTGTTGGCAGCTCTTTCTGTTTGCGGGAACCAAGGCCACCACCACGAGACCTGTTGAAAAAGCAGTCCATTTCTGGAACCTGACTCCCCGTAATACAGTACACAGCGCTGCCCAGGTGCTCTTCCCCCAGCTTCAGTTTCCACACCTCCTGTTAGCATCCCTCTGCCTGCATCTGCCACCTCCGCTACTGGCCAACTCCTTTTTAGGATGACCTGATCAGTACTTCAGTGGGAAAACAAATAAACAATATCTTACAGATACCAATCTTACAGATGAAGTCAGTAATGAACTAATGAATGAACTTCCTTGTTTCAGAAGACATTAAGAACATCTCGGCTGAATATGAGCCAGCAGTGTGCTCAGGTGGCCAAGAAGGCCAACAGCATCCTGGCCTGTATAAGAAACAGTGTGGCCAGCAGGGCCAGGGAGGTGATCGTCCCCCTGTACTCGGCTCTGGTGAGGCCGTACCTCGAGTACTGTGTTCAGTTTTGGGCCCCTCGCTACAAGAAGGACATGGAAGTGCTTGAGCGAGTCCAGAGAAGGGCTACGAAGCTGGTGAGGGGCCTGGAGAACAAGGCTTACGAGGAGTGGCTGAGGGAGCTGGGACTGTTCAGCCTGGAGAAGAGGAGGCTCAGGGGTGACCTTATCGCTCTCTACAGGTAGCTCAAGGGAGGCTGTAGAGAGGTGGGGGTTGGTCTGTTCTCCCATGTGCCTGGTGACAGGACGAGGGGGAATGGGCTTAAGTTGCGCCAGGGGAGGTTTAGGTTGGATGTTAGGAAGAACTTCTTTACCAAAAGGGTTGTTAGACATTGGAACAGGCTGCCCAGGGAGATGGTGGAGTCACCATCCCTGGAGGTCTTTAAAAGACGTTTAGATGTAGAGCTTAGGGATATGGTTTAGTGGGGACTGTTAGTGTTAGGTCAGAGGTTGGACTTGATGATCTTGAGGTCTCTTCCAACCTAGAAAATTCTGTGATTCTGTGATCTCAAAGTAAGGTCATTTACACTGTTCCCACACAACATATTCCAGACCAGATTTCAAGAATTTATCGCAGTAAGGAAATGCTTGCATGACACAGCCATACCCCAAAGTTTATGTGGAACTAATGCTTTTAGCTAAATAGTACAACATCAACTCCACAATCATCTTTGTTTGCTTAAGAGACATCCTCCACCTCCGAAAAGTTACTGCTGTAACCAGCTGTCAGATATCTAAAGGGCACATGACATTCTAAAGGCAGAAAAGCAATTTAAGTAATATTTGGTTACTTCTTCCTTTTTAGCTCATAAGACGAAAACTAGGCTGCCGTTTCCTATTCTTCCTCTCAGTTAATGCTATCAGCATTGGTTGCTGAAGAACTAGAAAATTACCAGCTCAATTCTTCCCTGTATTAATACAACACATCTGCATGTTGATTTCCCACAGAGCCTAAGCTTCTCAAGCTAACCCTCATCTCCGTTATAGAGAGCAGTTACTGTGGACACAAGGCCCCTAACTTCAGCTCCTGGCCTTGTTGGCTACAGGATGCCCCCATCACCAGTTCAATACCCCTTGCTCTGCCTAAGCAACTTTTGCCTCATCTGAGATGCCTACCTACAGCTCTGCCACATTCTCTTCCATGCCTTCCTTTTACTGGATTTTGTTCCTGTCTGCTCCCTTTCTAAGAGGTTCCCTGAACATTTGAAAGTGCAGAGGAACTCAAAGAGTACCATCCATGGTTTGCCAGGTGACAAGGACTAATTAGATTTCTGCAGAGGTTCAAATAATTTCATTAGCTTGTATTATTCTGGCTAGTTGCATGCAGCAAGAAGGTCCACAGTACTCATCCACCTTTTTTTCCCCCTCTTCATTCCAGAATAAATATTTTATTGCGAACGAATGACATAATGCAGAAATCTTGGATAAGATTCCTTAACTCTTTCTAGGTAAGCCTGTCACTTGTGCCTATTCATGGTACCAGCGCAGGAGTTACACCAACAACATCAGCATGCCTCTGCACTTACCTCAGTCACTACCTCTGTACATTTAATTAGTGCCCACCCAGGTTCATATTTTGTCATTTCTGACAAAATTCCATGTCTGCCTTTGTCTCAATAACAAATCAGAGGCAAAACAGCCTCGAGACCAGTAGCTGCTATAGCTGGGTGCTCTGTATGCAGGGTAGAATTCCTGAACAGGTCAAATCAGTTCCATGCCTGCATCCTTAATTCTCATCAGGGGTTTTACTAAGCCCCTTAAAATACCACACACTTAACTTACAGCCCCAAATCTTCATTTTTATGTTCAATAGTAACATCAAAATTGCTTAGGCTCAGTTTAAAAGAGCATTCCCTCCTTTTGTGCACTCTCACCATTGTACCTGGGCTGCCAATCAGCCAGCTCTGTGCGCTAATTCATCTGAGAACTCCCCTTACAGATGAATTTGCCATATCAACAAGGTGATCTGGCCAGCTGCAAAAGGCACTTGTGCCAGCACAGGAAGAACACAAGCCAGGGCTTCAACTGCAGCTTTCAACAGCAGCCTCCACTTAGATGAATTGAGTTGCCTCTGAAACCACACCCTCAAGTCAGCTGTCCCCCAAAGAAACTCGGTGCTGCAAACAAACCGTGTTTCTACCACAACACACCAGGATTTGGGGGGAGGGAAGCTTTGTGTGTAAATCAATGTCCTGTTATGCAATTCCTACTGATATTTTTCTGAAGTGATGTATTCTTTTTGAACATCTTCCACTAGAGCCTCAGTTATCAAATAGCTATGGATTTGGTCTTTCAGTCTTCAGCAGAAGAACAGGAAGGGTCGCAAACCAGGTTCCACACTAAGCTTCCTGCAGGCTTCAAGTACAGTGGGACAAGTTGTTTTGCAACACCAGAAGACACTGTTCCTACACCTTGCTACATTTTTTTCAACATTGAAAGGGTGAAATAAGGAGTATGGCTGACTTCAGTAACCAAGATTCAAACAAGATGCTCTAATTCATAATAAAATGGGACAGGCATCAATAAAATTAAGAACAGCCCCAAACTAAGTGACCCAGGTCACACCAGAGCACTAAATGCGTATCTGCATTTCCCACTCAGTGCAACTTTCACTGAGGCACACCTAGGTAATAATGATGTCATCTTAGCAGGGGAATCAGAAACACTTGTTTTTTCCTCCATGAAATAAAGGCAGAAAGTTGAAGAAAGCTTGCTTCTGACAGAGGCCAGAAGAAGCATCCCTGTAATTAGGCTTACCTGTTGGTGGACTGAGTTGGGTGACATCGTAAGTCCATGCTGGGGTGAAAGAGCACCCAAACTGTTATTCTGAAGCTACTTTTAGGAAGTTTAGCTGTTCAGAAAACAGTCTGTCAAAAATTCAGAGCAAGGGATATTTTGGAAAGCTGTTGTTTGAACTTAATAGTCTTTCACAAAGAATCAAAACATTAGTTCCAGATTTATTTTTGCCCAGCAAACAGGCAACAGCCTAATCGGATTGCAGCTTCAGTATTTCACCAGAGACACCATAAGACTCAGCAAGACAAGATTCATCAGGAGTCTCCAGACCACGACTTGAAGGACCCACCAAATTTATTCAAGCAACCCAGAGCATCTCTACAGTAAGCACTACACATCTTCAGCAAGAAGCTTACTTGAACCTAAGAATTTGGAGATATTTATTAGTAGTAAACGGGCAGGGAACAGGATCCAAAAGCATAAATACTAGCTCTCCATTTCCACTTACTTGTATCGTGATTCACGGGATGAATCTTAAACCTTTGATTAAGGTGTCCAGCAGGGGTAAGCCTGGTGCAAAGACCACACCTAAACAAACAGCCTACCAGCAGGCCAGGACCAATAAACTCACTTTCCTTCAACCCTGAGAGGTTCCACAGATGCTTAGTATTCCAGCTAGGCCACAGCATGACCAAGAACGGACTTTGGTGTCAAATTCTGGGCTCCAGAACACTGACCAGAAAGCTTTTATAGTACACCTTTGTTATTAATATCAACAGCATGTTCTCCCTCTGGAATAAGGTGACTCGCACATCAGCGTCATGCTTCAGCTTGTAATCAGTTCACTGCCAGACATCTCAAGTACAACAAAATCCCATCTCAAACCAGTCATCCTCTGTTGCTCTCCTGTGTCATTCTGAGAGGAAAACAAGGCAGTTGGTTTTAGCTATGTCAGAGCTCATCAGGAGCCCCTATTTCCTACCTGCCACACTGCAATCTCACATTAATGCTCCACAAAGGGCAGCTCTGACAAACTACATCTCCACTAAGTTTATACTATTCCTGCAGTCCTAGAGCACCTAAAAACGAGCAGAAGTCACCCTAAGATAACAAAGGATTCTTTAATCAGAGCCTTCAAGAAGAGTCATGTTTTCGCTACACACGAGTGCAGGACCTGTTAGCACCCAAACTACTGAATTAGCTCCTAGTTACTTACCAGAAACATCTGCAGAAGCATCTACTAACCAGTTCACCAAAGCAAGTATCTGAGCCTTGCCTGAGAGCAAGTCTAAGTACCCTATTAAAGAAATCTGAATATGAAAGTAACACTTGAACTTTTATTTTGCTACTTTACAGTAACATTTGAATTATGAGTGTCAAGTGCCACCTCAGGCAGCTGTCAATGTATCTATTAAGAATTTAAGAAGTGGCAGAACTATGAATGGCTATCCCAGCTGTTCACCCTGGGACATCTCACCTTCAGACAAAGGATATTTATGCACAAAAAGTAGTTTACTGAGCCTAAGTGCCAGAGTTTTTCTGAACGCAAGACAACTCACTCCTGCAACAGCCTCTGCAGTACTGCCTCCCTGCTACCTGAGCAGCCTGGAAATGAAACCCATTTATTTCTCTGACCACAGCTGTTGATTAGGAAACATCTTGGAAGACTAAATGACAAAAACAGCATACTCGTTAATATTCGCTTGCAAACACAGTTTATTTTGCAGTTTTATACCTGATATTTAAATTTAGAGGAAATTTGTACAGCACCAGCCTTCAAAAAAGTTAACTACTTGCATGTTCCTAACGTGGTTTAAGGCAAACTGTAGTTGCTGGTTCCTGCTTTCGTAGCCCGCTCCCCCCAAACACGTGCAGTCTCCAGAGCCGAGCCAAGCCCCACGGATCCGAGAGTTGGAGCCAGCACCGGGAGCCGGGATAAGGCAGGAGAGGCCGGCAGCTCCCGACTCTCCCCGAGCGGAGGCACCGCAGAGCCCTCCCATTTCCTCCCCGCCGCAGGCAGCACAACTCCGCCTGCTCTCGGGGCCGCCGCCGCGACTCCCTCCCCCCCCGCCGTGCCCAGCTCGTCCCGCCAGCACCGGGGCCTCGAGCCCTCCACGGGCAGCTCCCTCCTCCCGCCGTGTCCCTGCTGCAGCTCCTCACGGCCTACCTTGGCTCCGACCCAACACCTCCCTAAATCCCCCCCCCCGCTCCCTCCCCTCGCCTCCAGGCCGGCGGGAGCACAGCGACACCCTCCGCTTCCCGCCCCTTCCCGGCTCTCCCCAGCCGCCAGGCCCCAAATTTGCTGCGGAGCGAAGGGGGAGAGGGGGGCTGCCCTTACCCCCTCCCAGACCACCGCAGCCGCCTCCCTGTGCCTCCACAAAGCCGAAAGGCGGGAGGCGAGGGGCCAGCAGGCTGCCGGAGGCGGCGCCCCCTGCCCGTCCCTCCCTCCCCCCTTAACCCCCCCCCATCCCCATCCCCACA
>NC_048911.1:3253504-3499858 GCF_011077185.1 Oxyura jamaicensis
GGGGGGGGGGGGGGGGGAGAGGGCCCCTCCCTATCTCCCTCCCCGCTCCCTTAGGGAGGACCCGCGGCCTTTCCCCAGCTTCCCCCCGCAGCCCCGCGCTCACCCCCGGCCGCCGCCGAAGCTGCTGTAGGCCCGATCGTCGTAAGGATCGAAATCCGCCATCGCCACCTCAGCCTCCTCCCCGGGCGAGCGTGACAGGACCGCGCCCGCAGGACCCCGCGCCGCTTATATACGGCGGGGCCCCGGCCGGGGCTGCCCGCCGCGCTGCCTGTCTGCAGCTCCCCCTCTCGTACCTCCAGCGGGGCTGCCCGCGCCGCTGCCTGTCGGGAAGTCGCCGTCACAGGCGGGCGCGGAACGCGGCCCCCGCCGCCTTTGTGCCGTGCGGCCGCCGCGGCGCTGAGGGGCGGCCCCGGGGGGGGAGGGGGGGGGGCTGCGGCTCGCAGCGGGGTCGGTGTGGGACGAGGGGCCGGGAGTATGGGGCAGGAGCAGAGCCGGGAGGGAAGGAGGGAGCCGCGTGAGGGGAGAACCAGCAGGGAGCCCCTGCCATGTGGGGGCTGAGCGCGGCGGTTGCTCTCCCAGTACTCGTCAAAAATAAATAAAAATAATAATAATAATAATAAAGGAGTTCGTGGTGAGTTCTTGTTTGCACGTTTCTGGAAGCATTCACGATCCTTCCCCCGGTCCCTCGTCCTCCACCGGTTCCCAAGCGCCCGCACCGCGCTCAGAGCGCCCCGCGCCTCGCTGAGGGGCTGCGGGGGAGAACCGGGGCCGGCCGCGGGGTTTGAACCGTGTGTGTCCCCTCCTCACGGCGCCCCGCAGCCCCGGGGCTCGGGAGGGACGGGCGGGGAGGGGAAGATGGCGCTGAGGGGGGCGAGGGGCTGGGGGGGGCGGCGGTGGCTGAGTGCGGGGACAGCCTCGGTGCGGGGACAGACCCCGCGTGGGGACAGACCCCGCGTGGGGACACCCCCTGTGCGGGGCAAGGCTCGGTGCGGGGCCAGATCCGTCCCCGCTGCCCCGGAAGAGGAGGAGCGGGCAGGGGCCGGCGGCGGCGGGCCCACGTGTGGCGGCGGCGGCATGGCGGAGCGGGCGCAGCAGGCGGCGGGCGGCGGTGTCCGCGCCGACCCCCGCGGGGTGCTGCGGCAGGGCCGCGCCTTCCTCGATCTCTTCTGGGACATCGCCAAGCCCGAGCAGGAGGTGCGGCTGGCGGCCACCGAGAACCTCCTGCGGCACCTCAGGGACGGCGGAAAGGTGAGGGGGGGACCGGGAGGGATGGAGGGAGGGGGGCAAGGCGCGGCCGGTGCTTCCCCAAACGCCTGGGTCTGTGTTTCAGGACGAAGAGCTGAAGTACGCCCTCAAACGCCTGGTGGAAGGACTGGGAGCCACCCGCGAGGCCGCCCGGCCGGGCTTCAGCTTGGCCCTGGCGCAGGTCAGTGCTGGAGCCAGCCCCGGCCGATCGCTGGGGTCGCGCCGTGGTGGCTGGGGGGGTCCCGCAGCTCCCTGCGGCCGTCCCGTGCGGGCGGGTGGCAGGGACGGACGGAAGGCTCTTCAGATGGGGCAGGACAGCTGCACAGCTTCAGGGGGGCCAGCAGCGTGCTGGTAAAGGTGCAGGCTACACACACTGGTGTCATGCTGGTGCTGCAGGATTCTGTCGCGCCTCAGGAGACATCATTAATTTGTGAAATTTGAGCAGATTTTTAAACGGGCTGCATTTAGAACTGTTTGGACTTTTTAAAAGTAACTTGTTTCTGGTGTTGGACTCTTTTTGCAGGTGATCTAGGTGTTCCTGCTCAGGCAGGGGCATTGGACTGGATGATCTTTCAAGGGTCCTTTCCAATCCCTGCACATTCTGTGATTCTGTGATCTGAAAAGGCAACCCTTTAATACCCGCTTCAGGATACTTTATTGATGCTGTTTGAGTCTATAACATGATGTTTAGTTGCAGACATTGAGTCTAGACATACAACTTTATGTGTCATTGCCATGGATGTGACCCCATCTCACCTAACGCGCTGATAATACGGAAGAGCCTGTGTTCATCCCGCTTGGATCAGGGCCTTGCCCATGCTGAAAAGTCTCATTGCTTTTGTTATAGGGTTGTGTAGTTGCAGCAGGATGCTCTCATTATTAATAGTGCTATGCCACGTACAGGAAAAAAAAAAAAGGAATATCAGCAGATATATTTATGTCTACACTAGTTGTAATTCTGACACATATTTTACTGATCTAATTGTGCTCTATTCTTGCTTGAAGCAGCACATCTAGTGTTCAGGTCTGTTCTGGCTGAACTTGTTAATACTTCATAGAATGCAGAAACTGCAAACTGAGCTGTCTC
The DNA here is from genome assembly GCF_011077185.1 of Oxyura jamaicensis. NCBI lineage: Eukaryota > Metazoa > Chordata > Aves > Anseriformes > Anatidae > Oxyura > Oxyura jamaicensis. Next base: position 3,255,837 of record NC_048911.1, read on the forward strand.
ATCCATCTCCTCAGGTGTTGCAGGCTTTTGAGGAAATCCCAATATTTAGTGTCCTGGAACAGATAAAAGAAAAACACAATCTCGAAAAAGTGAAGAAGGTGAGTCAGCGCATAGCAGCATTGACCAACAGCAAGTTTAACTTTCTCTGTTCTTTGAAGGTTTGGAGCTTGGATACTGTAGCTTTGGGGTTCTTGCTAAGAGAAACAAGTACAGTGAAATAACAGAAATATTTCGGAAAACTGGAAGTTGATGATACTCTTATCTATCCCTGTTTTATCTGAGATTTGTTTGTGTGTCGGAGTGAAAATCTAGGACAGTAGCTCTTAAACATAGTATGGGGGGTTGTTTTTCAACTCTCTGTCAGAGTTGTAGTTGAATGTGAGATCTGACCTCTCAGTGGGCTGGATTTTTACTCCAATATTTTTTATTTTTCAGAAACTTGTGAGAAATGCTGCTTTTGGAAACTTTTTTGGAGTTATGGCTCTATTTCAATCTGGCCGGCTCGTTAAGGTAATGCTGCTCTTATGTTTGTCAGTAGGGGTTCTCGGGCTGGCCGAAGTAGAGAGAGCATGTGGAGAGAAAGACTGGGCTAGTGGATGAGAGGGGACTTGGAGCATCAAGTCCAGTTCATTTCTTTTGCATTATCCATAGAGTTTTTGTACCTTCTAAATGTCTGTCCCTGACTAGAATGTAGAAACTGTGTCAGATGGTACCAAAAGTCTCACTACGTCTTATGGAAGGAAGGCATCTGTAGTCACATACAGCCAGAAAATACTGCTGGGAGAAGCTGCACATCAGGAAGCAATTGTTTTCTTACTAGAAGTAGACATGAGGGTCTCAGTGGTGGATTATTTGAGCCTTCTGTTTAACCTCTAATGTATGTCCTCTGTTTTTGACGTACTTTTCCTTTCCAGGACCAGAAAGCTCTGCTGGAGAGTATCCAGCTTCTCCAGCAGCTGGCACACTACCAAGCACACCTCAAAGATCTCCCTAGCAAAACTATTGTGGACATCCTGTCGGAGGTATAGCCACAGCGTGGGGTGGATAGGAGGGAGGACTTTGCTTTGGGGACTGCTTTTCCATTAGTTTGGTCATAGTTAAGAGTCAAAGGGGAGTTATGGAAGAGTAAGTTTAAACTGCAGGACCTATTTTCTAAGTTGTCTGTGGGCAGATGCTTTTAATCTGAGAAGGATGCTCTGGTTTACCTTAGTCTGTCTACTCCTGATGTTAGGTTTAAATGTATTTTGAATCTAATCTTTCAGAAAATACAAATGAAAGCCGTTTTGACTCTTTCCATATTTTATTGATGAAAATATTGGATCTGGTGTCCTCTAAAACCATTAAACACAGTTTTTTACCAACAAATCCTACTGAAATAAGTAACTTTTGTTGGAAATATAATCAAAAGCTAATCCAAGAGTGTTTCCTCCTCTCTGAGCTGCACAGCAGTACAGACAGGAGCAGTCAGATGGCAAGAGAACAATTTCAGCTGGAGTTGACCAGAACTGCTGTTTGATGATAACATATTGTCCTACTCCCTGTGGTTAAGCACCTGGGGACTGGATAGCAATACTGGATAAAAATTTGTTCATGACTTTTGGCTGCACCACAAAGGCTGTTTATAACGTTCCTGGAACACCGCAGGCTTTTAGTAAGATGACCTAAAATGAGATGTTTCACACATGCTCTCTACCTTCATTGTTGTCTAGGTTCCTGAAATCGTGTTTGAGGAGGTCCTGTTTGGTGTCCTGCAAGCTGACCTCACTTCAGCCTTCAAATCTCCAGAGAACCTGCACCTTTTACTTGTGGGCATACAGAAATTCCCTGGTGTTCTGAAACCTAAAAAGCTGAAGAAGCTGTTTGGATCACCTACAATTGTAAATGAGGAAAATATCCCCCAGTAAGTTGTTAAATGAGGACCATCAAATACGATATTCTGGGTCTCTTGGATAGCAGTGAGAAAAATAACGTTTTCCTTTTGAAACCTGCCTGCATTTGCTACTGCAGGTGCTATTAAGGGCTAGGCACTAACTGCTCTGCAGGTTACTAAATTATAGCTCTGCCTGCAGTGCTCAGTAAGTGTCCTGCATTCTTCAGTGGGATGAATTTGGCCTTCAGCAATCCCCTTCCAGGCCCAATCTCTCACACTGTATGCTTTCTTCTTCTAGACTTGTGGAGCTTCTGCAAACTGCTGCCAAGTCAGAGAAGAAGGACAAGAAATTGCCCAGTGTAAGTTTTGATTTGCTCCAAGTTTCATTGACAGAAGGTACCTTTGAACTGTTCTGGAAAGAAGCTGTGGAAAACGGGCTATTCAAGGAGAAATCGGGACCTGTGAGGTTAGTTTTAGCATACTTTTTTTTTATTTTATTTTATTTTTTTCTCCTTATTATTCTTCTGTTTCTTGCTTTAGTCATTTTGTTCCTGTGGTAGGATGGAACATACGGCTTATAAACAGTTTGAGAACATTTGATTATTTAGGTATTCATGAGAAACTTTATAGGAAGCCTAATTCCACGAGTTATGAGTAAGATGTCTGTTGGGATTTTGATGTGTAACAAATTTGGGTTTAAATTTATCAAGGACAGCACATGACGGTGATGCCTGCTATCAGACATAAAGGTGTCTTCAATCAATAGTGTGCTCCTACAAGACTTGTCAGAGGAACTGTACCATTCCTTTCTCTAAGTGATTGAGAGAGCGGCTGTTTTGTTGGCATGGCTTAAGGACAACTTCCGTGTAGACAAACCGTGGTTCTGAAATTTGTATCTAATACTTCTGGATTTGTGTGCTTTGTAGGATGGGCTGCATTAAAACACCTAGATATTATTGGGCTCCTTTGGTTTGGATTCTCTCATGATACATGTTTTAGAAGGATATGGCTAGGGCTGAAATCATAACGGTGGCTATTTCAGCTCCTTTTCCAAGTCTAACACTAGATCTTTGTAGGGTTATTTGTCTATGGAGACTCGTGCTGTACAAACGTGCTGCAAAATCCTGAATGTGAGTCTGTGAGCATCTTGGGGGAGCATAATTTCATTTTTTGGACCATAGCAAGACAGTATGTGGCCAGGTTTAATCTTTATTAGGTCTAGAGTTTGAAAGTTAGAGGTTCACAAATATATTTTTTTAACATATTACATGAACATCGCAGTGAAGGGAAACCGTTTTCCAAGCATGAGCAGTTTACATCTTGTCTTAGTTGGTTTGAATTGGGTAAGTCGGAAAATATCCTTTGTGTGCTCAAAAGTGTTTCCTTTTTAGCCTGGCTTTCTGCAGAAGTGTCTGCAGAATGTCTGCCTAATAATTCTTGAGCCCATTAGGCATTTTTGATCAAATTTGACAGCAAGTTTCAAAAACAAGTAAGTGTTTTTAGGCCTGTGGAAATAGACACTAGGAGAGAAGAGATGGAGCAAGTGCATTGAGGAAGGGGCTGTTGGTGAGGACTGATCAATTTCTGGGTAGCTGAGGACTTGCTGTGGGGAATCTTAACTAGCCAGAAGGAAAGTTTTCAGCAGTAGGATTTTTGAAGACTAGATCCATGTAGAAAGCATGTGGTTTTGACTTCTGTCTTGTATGCTCCACATAGCCTGCCCCACCACTTCTTCTCTGTCTTATCTTTGTGGCTTTACGGCTGTGGCTCTCCTTGAGAGAATGTTCTTTGTTTCTGCTCAGTTACATGTGCTACCGATTGCTGGGGAGCGCTCTGCCCTTGTTGTCCCTGGATCAGCTACAGATAGTTCTCAAAGGGAAGGTGATGCAGCTCTATGGAGAACATGTGGTAACAACTCAGGTAGGTCTTCTGAAAGTACTTGTGCTCAGGCGTAAAGCCCCTGTTCTGAGCAGAACCTCCCCCCAGCCCCTGTCCACCTTTCATGTTACACGTCATGTTTTAAAGATAATTTTATGTGATTTAGACCTTGGCCGCTTACTAAAAGTAAGGTTATTGTGTGACTGCTGGTTGCAGTGGGCTGAATAAGGCAGTTTTTGACTGTTATTGTCTATTTGTGTATAGATATTCAGACTTATTTTAAGGAGATTGAAATTGTTCAGCACTGAGACCCCTGCTTCCACTGGTGCTGCTGAGAAAGCTCCATGGGGGAAACCATGGGGGAAGCAGAGGAAGGGCAGCCCTCAGCATACTGACAACGTCATGTGTCATCCTTTGACAGGCCTTTTGGTTTTGCATGTCCAGAAGCTCCTTTTTGTCTGTCATTGTGCTGGGTGTTGCATGAACATTTGAAAGCAAAGACAAAAAGGGACAACTCATGCTGTTGTGTATTTTAGTGCTTGTTTTAGTATGCACATCTCAGTGCAATATGGGAGTTGGATTTTGGAAATCCTCTGCCCTCCCTCCTGCGAAGCAAGCAAGCAATGAAACCCCTGCAATAAAGGGAGGAAAAATCAAAAAATACCAATAAAAATGGGCTTGGCTTGTCTTTTCATGCTATCCTAGTCCTAAATACTCTGATGTAGGCCCGAAAATCATTGCCTTTACTTGGGAGGGACAGGACTTTGTAGTCTTTCAGTTCTATTACCAAAGCAGAAATAGATGTGCATTTTTGCTCTGAAAATAATGATTAACCATGGTGCCCCTGTATATGAAGCAACTTTCACCAGGGTTTATCCACTGGCTTGGTTGTTTTCCTGTATCTTGCTTCTTCTTTGTTCCACGGTGAACTAGGCTGTGTTCTTTGGTGTCCATCAAAAGACTTGCTAATTTAATTCCTGTCTGAAATGTGCAAATCCACTGAATGCAATGTCTGTCTCACAAAACAGAAAGAAAAAAACCCTAGTAGTTTTGATGAAGAAGTAGAAAAGGTCTTAGTTTGATTTTCTTTGCTGTTGATTTTGTTCTGTTTTGTTTTCTTCCTTGATACAGGTTGTTCATTTTGGAAAGCAAATGCTATAATCTTGTGCTTTCTTAGGGGATTCAGGTTGCTCTTGGAGATGAAACTAGACAAAGCTTGAGTCTGATATTGATGACAGCTATCTTACTGGATCTATTTTTTTTTGGTTTAAACAAGCAAGCAAATGTACTTGATTGGCTTTTGTTGGGAAATGATTGATGAATCCCCTGTTGTGAGTTATTAGCCTGTTTATGGCAGAATCTCCCGGAGTTTTTCTCCCAGCTTTCATACTGATACACACGTATGGAGTTTTAAATACAAGGAAAGCAGGACCTTGCGAAGTTGTGCTTTGTGTGAAATGTCTTGCTGGAGTATTTATGTTACGGTTGGATGGATTTGTAGTTAATTGGAAATCTGTAAGCTCTTTATTTTGAGGCTAGCGTTCCCTAAACATTCATTGCCGTTCCTGTTCCTGCTAGGTTGCTATTTTGCTTATGATGTGGTGGTACCAGATAAGTTGTTTTAAGTTGTTTTATTGATTTACAAAAGTTTCATTTTTGGAGTGAAGCCGCAGCTCGCCCTCTTCAAGGTTTCACCAGTTAAAGTTCTGTTTTTGTTTTTTTCCAGAACAAATGAGTGGGAATGAACATTGCAGGCTGTGAAAAAACATGCTGAAATGGGATGTGTGGTGAGATGAGATGTGTCCTGGTGGTACATGCTGTTGGACATTGTTCCAAGGGCCAAGAGTCTGTCAGCTGCACACCTTGCAGACCAGTGACAGCACTTAGGATAGGCCTTAGCACAAAAGAGGACACGTTTTTAGGTTAAACGTGTCAACTTCCCCTCCTTTCAGAATGCCTCAACACTTCAAAGACACCAGGGAGAGAAGGTGGGATTTGTTCTGTGCACTGTAGGTCAACAGGCTCCAGGGCTGCTAGATGAGACCAGAAATAATGTGGGAGAATTTCTGAATTGAAGGAAGGTATAAGGCAGATGGTGTGAGTAACATCCTGAGCTCATCCCCATAAAAAGAAGTGATCAGCCTGAGAGCTTTGCTGCGCTGGCCAGCACGTAGTCCAGCCTGCTGAAGCTTGACTGGTTGGGAAAGTCCAAACTGAAGGGTTGAGGTACATGCCAGGATTGTGTGGTTGCTTACAGTGAGGAACACCATAAGGTGAAATTGGAGACTTTTCTGATCCCTTCTAATTGTATGACAAATATTCAGGCATGTGACTTTAATTTCCCTATTGCAGTGAAATCTGTACAGTGGTTTGTGGTCATAAAGATACTCAGACTCAGTGTAAGGTTCTTAACCTACTTGTTTGACTTTTTTTTTTCAGCTTCCAGACCGATTTAAGTTTGCTCCAGAGATGGAAGCATACGTAGATGCATTTCTGAACAGCTGTGATGATCCAGAGAGGCAGCTAGCAGTAATGATCGGTTTCTCTACTCTCACTAATCAAGGCTATCCAGTGGTGCCCAGCATTTGGAGGGTAGTCAGACACCTGCAGCCAGTGGCGTTGCAGAAATACATTGACTGGCTCAAAGACATGTTCCTTAGGCCAGACTTGGGCTGTTGTTTAGACTTCTCAACTAGCCGTCAGAAGCAGAACCCAGAAAATGTAAACAAGTGAGTATGTTAATGATGCACCTGTTTTTTTTTTCTTTCTGTTTGTGGTTGGAATAGCTACCTGTGTGAAGTCAGAGTCAGACAGCCAGAGTTTGCTAGTTCCCTTGCCATGAGCTGACAATTGTTTCCTGTTCCGTTTCCTCTGTCCCAGAAGGTTTAGGCCCAGCATCTGACTCTTGCTGGGACAAAATTAAGCTCTGCACATAGGAGCAAACGCTGTGAGAACCAGCCAGAAATCTGTTGCCTGATCAAAACAGACTGGATGGCCAGAAAAGCCTTTTCTCTTGCTTTTCTAGCCCTGACAACTGTTCTGGGAAAAGGCAAAAGTCTCCAGTGGCTTCCTTTTTCACTACAGTCTCTCAGGTCTTTGTAGGAATTGCGTATTCCTGTTATCTGAGTTTGAATATTTAACTGGCTTGAGTGCTCTCAGCTTCTTGGCCCACAGCAAAAACCCACTTTGTGTCTCAAGTGTCCTGTAAATTCTTAGGTCCTTCATAGCCATTTGTCACAACTTCCAGCTAGGAAAACTTCCCAGGAGAAAGCTCTGTCCTCCACTTTGGTGCAGCTTTTCACTGAATATCCCAGCTTGGTGCTGTGGACACTGGGTTACCTGGGCAGGGAGCTCTTCCAAAGAGGACATAAGCTGTTAAAGCACTGTGTGTGTTACATGCCCAAAGAGTGAGGTCAGAGGTGGACTAATGCAATTCCTGAAGTGTCATCAGTGAACTGTGTAGTTCCTCTGTGGGGTAAATATGTTGTCTTTTGCATAGCCTAAAGCAAAACTGGGAGGATTGTCTCGCTTCTTACCTGTTGCTTTCTTCCTGAAGAAAACAACACTAACACTGAAAGCCACCTCTTGCTGCAGTAGATTGTGAGGTTTGTGTTTACCTCAGTGTAGTGTTCATACTGCTGATTGTGCTTGCTTCCTTACTGAAAGAACACAACATAAAATTGCTCGATTGAGGAAATGGATCATCCACCGGCTTATGAGCATCGTTGAAAGTCCTGTGAAGAAAGAAGAGGACCTTGTGATGGACATTTCCAGGTGAGAATGATTTAAAGGCTTAATGCCACATGTGCTTGGAACAATTCTGGCTAGATCTACAGCAGTATTCCAGCTAAGCAATTCCCATGGCACTTGGCAAATTGACATGGAAATATTCCGTAACATTAATCATTTAGGAGACTGGGTTCTGTTTTTAAAACACATTCTGCAAACTTGCACAAACTCTTCTCATTTATACTCTTATGATCAACTTGGTCCTATAGATTTTCAGTAAATTATAGATTCCTGCTTTCCTAGGCTGTTTGAGGATGTCACTGGTATTTATTTTTCACTTTGAAAGTCTTGGAGGATATGACCCAGATGTGACAGCCTGAGTACTGTATTATGTGGCCTCAAGTGCTGACACTTCACTTTTGTGAAGTCATGAGCATCCTTCTCTCTTTTTACCCTGTGTACCTTGAGGAAAAAGTTTTAATGTAGATAGGAAAAGGTTTTAATGTAGATAGTGGTATTTTTTCATGGCTTGGACATCCTTGGAAAAAAAAAAGGTAAATATGTGGTGTTGTGTTCTATTTGGTTTTGCACACAGGGGCTGTTTTTGCTCTGTTATGACCAAACTGGCTGTTAATTTTTTCTCATTTTGTCCATTCTAGGTTTTGCTTCTTCCATGCTTTCTTTGAGACTAAGAAAAAGACTTCCCAAATACCAGAAACAAATGCCCTTATATCAGAACCCCTAGATGAACAGGCTCACTCACTGGCAGCAAACTACTTCTTCGGGTAAGGGTTTTGCTTGCATGCCCTCTGCTTGGAAATTTCTCTTCTTTCCTGAGAATAAAATCACCCCACAAATGGCACAGCAAGAGGTTTGGGCCTGTGAGCAGGAACTGGAGTGTTTCTGTTTGACTCTAGGACCAGGGAATGGCTTTTCTTGAGGAGATCTCAGACAGATTTCCCAAAGATCCTAAACTTTTTTCCAGTAAAAACATGTTTGCATGACAAAGCTGCTGAGTATGTGTGTGATGATCAGGTAGATGTAGAGTTGAGCTCAGAATGCTTTTACTAATACGATTTCTGTTGTCTCTGTTGCAAGCTAGAAGTGGAAGGACCCTAGAGAGGTTGTGGGGTTGCACGGGTTGTTGTTGGCTTTCTGTCTGCTCTGCATGAGACTAAAACAGGCATATAACAACAGACACTCGTTAGATGGGACACAGAATGGGAAACAGATGAGGACAAGAGTAATAGCCAGTGTATGGTGTCCTTGCGGGCACCGAGACCGTGAGCTGTGCTTGGATACAAGCTTGGGTTGAAACTTAGGTCCTGTGAATCTGGGCTGATCGGAGTGAGCAGAGTTATGAGATGAGTGCTCTGCCTTGGGGCATTATTTAGGGAAGCAGGGAGTCATCTTGTTCCTCTGATGATAACATGCTGACTGTTTTTCTTTGCAGGTTACTTCAGACTTTAAACACCTTGAGCGTTTTGGGGGATACAGCAGAGGCTGCAGCCTTGAGGGAGAAGCACATCCATGGTGTGACTGCAGATGGGAAGCTGTGGATCTTCCTCCTTGTTGAGTATGCCAACAAGCTGCTCTCCAGCGAGAAGTATGTCAAAGCTGTGAAGCCTTTTACCAAGGAACAGAGAGATGCCTGGGAGAGGTGAGAGGCTTGGGAATCTGGGTTTCTGGGGTGAGGAAAGTAAAAAAGCCCTAGTCTTAGTCTCTGGGCCAGTAAAAGCTTTTGCCTGTATTCTCTTGTCCTCCTGTTTTTCTGGCTGCTGTAGCAGAACCATTTCACAGGCAGTGGCAGTTCTGTTTCTTCCCTTTGAGTATCCTACACCTGGCACTGGGTATCTGGATGCCTTCCTGTTTCTCCTCACCCAATTCCTTTTTGTTCCACCAGTGTGTTAACTGTGCGTAGGTGGCCATGCCCTTTTCTATTTTCACTCCTAGTCTCTCTCCCAAACATGTTAGCAACTCTGGTAAGCTTTTCTCCTAAAAACGCCTGTTCTAACTTCGCAGTGACTCTTTTCTGGTGCTCTTTTCTGAGCTTGATTTCCCATAAAGTTCTACCATGCCTTGGCTGTAGTACTAGGAATGTAGCCTCTACCCAAGTGCAGAAGTTTTTATAAGCCACATAGATGCTGAGATGCTGTTGTTGGGTTAATTTGTTGAGTATACAGTATATATGTCCAATATCTGTAAATTAAATTCTGAGCACAGAAGATGGTACTGAAGATTTGGTCATGATTTTAGTCTGATCATAAGAGAGAATTTGCTGTTGTAGTTGTGAAAGACTCAAAAAGATTTCTTTCTTCAGAACACTTCAGTCTGTGAAGAACCTGCAGAAGAAGGACAATAAAGCAGATAGTGCCAAAATCTTTGCTTTTCAGCAATTTCTGCTTCTAATGGCCATTCACCTTTTCAAGGTAAGATCTCTGAAGCATATTTGAAGGGTATAAAATGCATTGACAGTTGGGTATTCTGAACACCCAGCTGCAGAATTTCTTTGTGTTCAGAGATCCAATCTTTCACAGCCTCTGGCTACTAAAATGGGCAATTGGCAGCTTATAAACTCTGATTCTTACACTGACTGTATACATCAACTTCAGGGGCAAAGTTTGGTCTGAGCATTGTTTTTACCCTTGACTTGCTGCTGAGTGGAGTAATTTCTACTTAGTTTCATATTTTCTTCTACAGAGGGCTTACAGTATGATTATAATATAATATCAGTACCTATTTAGAGAGATCCTTATATTTGGGATATATTTCTTGCATTGCTATTGTTAGTGGGGAATTCACAGAGAGGGTGTTTACGGTCTGCATGTGATTGAACAGAATCCGTCTGAAACAATGGATCTTCTGAGTGACCTTCTGAACTGCACGGAGAGGGCATTCAGCAAGGAACCGAAGAAGAAAAAGACCGGTGAGTCCTTTCTGCAGAAAGAAATGGGGTGGGATTGTTAATACTCTGTCAAAGGTCAGAAAATCGTGGTTCTGTATTAGAGAAGCACTCTGACTTCATCATTTCTGGCTTAATGCAGTTGTCCCCAGGAGACTCTCCTTTGTTCTTTTCCCTTGTCTTTCTAAATTTCTTGCCCCAGTTTGCCATCCACATCATCGTTTGGTGGTGTTTCTGGGTGCCCCTTACAGAATAGGTGGGCTTCAGGGCCAGCTGTTGTTCACTTGAGTAGCATCCAAGGGAGTTCAGTCCTTTTGAGTCCTTGTTCTGTGCTGCCTGAGAACTTGCTGAATACAGTTGGAAGGCCTGAAACTTGCTGCCTTCAGAGCTCAAGTTCTGGGCCATCTAAATGCGTCCCGTGTGTAGATACAGCCTGTTTGCTGCTTTAGCCCGCTCTCATTTTAGGCCTGCGGAGGTAGGTTGGGACTTGAGCAGGAAAGAACCTGTCTTGTTCTTACGACTTTCTCTCTAACTATGGTCTTATTGTCTCCTTAAATCCCTATGTAAATCTGTGGGTACTGTGAAAATAAAAGCTGTAATTTTGAGTGACATGGTTGTATGTAGATCAGGATTCCCAAACTTTCAGACTCATGGCCCAAAGCTTTCAGACTAATGGGCCACTCTTAAAACTCAGCACTTCTCATGGGCTACTGTGACTCCTGATTTCATTGGAAACAGTATAAAAATCATGTACTTTTGCTGTCTAGCTGCTGATGGCTTTGATGTGGCCAAGCAGGTGTCTTATGACTTGCAGAACCACTAATCTAAGTAATGATTAAATTAACAATACGTTTGTTACCTGGTGAGGCTTTGCAGTGGCATAAAGACAATTTCAGGTGTGTTTCTCCCTATGGTTAGTAGTCCTTCCAATACAGCAACAGTCTTTAGCTTCACACTCAATTATTTCTGGTCTGTATTGTTGAATGAGTAGTTCAAATAGTATCTGCAAGGGCTGTCTTTTTTTTTTTTTTCTCTGTGAATTTATCTGCAGCCTCTTCTTTCTGTGCCAGTGCAGTGGTTTTGCCCCTACCTGTCATTGTTTTTTTTGTTCCTGTGCAGAGAACACAGAGCCAGGATGGGTTGAGGTGATTGTGGAAATCCTCCTCTCCCTCCTTGCCCAGCCCAGCCTGCTCATACGTCGGATCTCCAAGAGTGTGTTTGGACGCATTTGCCCTAATCTGACCAAGAAGGGCCTGCAGCTGATCTTAGATGTAAGTGAGACATTAGTAGGGCATTGTACTGTGTGCCTGTCTTGTCCCTAACAGATATAGAAGCATGTCTCTGTTTTGGGATTAAATAAAAGCCTCCTTGATTTAGAAAACGTCTGTCACAATGTGTGCTGCTGAATTATAAAAGCAGCTTGCAGACAGTTTCTTTGTGGGAGCCTGAGGTCTGCTAGTTTTAGGCTGTATTCGTTAGTAGTTTTAGCCCAAAGAAATTCCTGGGGCATTTTATGTAGCTGTTAGGTTTTATATGTGAGTATCAATGGTAACTTTTTCTTTATTTCTAGAAAGGCTAAGAGTAGAGGTGCTAAAAATAACGGGCACTGAAAATCTGCATTGGTCACATCAGTAAGGCAGTGTCTACTGAGAGAGTATTATAGATTGCAGAGATCAGCTGTCAAGTACTTTATAGGATGAACCTAATACTTAATTTGTAACAAATCAAAATGTATGACCTGTCTCCAACATCTTCAGTTTTCTCCACATTTTTTTGTTATTATAGAAAGAAGAACCTAACATATTAACAGACATGATATTACAAGCCAGGAAGTTGAACACCCTTGCTTACTATGTCATCATGCAGCTCTCTGGCTGTGCTGAAATTCATGTCTGTTGTATACACAAAGGCACCAAAACAAAGCACTGAAAAAAAGAAAAACAATTCCTATTTTCTGCAGGTTCTTGATCCGTACCAAGATCAGGATGAAGAAAGTGCTGTTGTTGTGATGGAAGAATCAGACAAAAAGTTCAAGTCTGCTCAGGACACGGTAATTGATGGGCCATTGCCTGTGCCAAATACTTTTCAGACCTTTGCCATTTAAAAATAATGTTTCTGCTGATCTGTGGTAATAGATGTAACTGCATTTTTCTGTCTTGAATGAAATAGCTGTTGTTCTATTAAGATTTATTTTAAATGTGCAACACAGAAATGGTTTGCTGGAAGTACGTGTTTATTAGTCTCTTGGGCTTGAAGGAAAACACTGTTGTAGGTATGGCTGTTTGAATAGGTGAGACCTCTTGAGAATGAATGACTGCATCCTGAGATTAGCACAGGCCTCTCGTTGGCAGGCACAGATTGAATCATTGCTGTGATGCACAGTAACCTGAATTCAAGATTTTGGATTCTAAGAACTACAGAAATTCGAGTCACAAAGCATTACAGGCATTAGCAGAAAGGGAAGTCAGATGGGGGCTGTTAAATCAGTTCTTCCTTGGAAGCTTCTTTTTAAGACTCATTAAATGCGACAGAGAAGTCTGTATTATGTTCTGCTTTTAGCTCCTGTGAAGACCTGGTATCTCTGTTGTTATCTGAGGGGTCCTTACCCGAATCTGAGGGCTGTGGGCAATATAATGGGGTGAGGGGAGGCTTGAGTTTTTATTTCTGAACAGTTACACACCTGAGAATTGAGTAGGGCTTGAAGAATGGACGGGTCAGGAGATGAACTTTTCTTCCTCAGGATGATGAAGAAAGTGAGGACTCCTCAGATGACAATGACTCTGAGGAGGAGAATGACAGCGGAGATGAGGAAAAGAATGAAGAAGTTGATGAAGATTTTCGCAGTCAGCTGATGAATGTTCTCAAAGCACAGAATGTATTGGTATGTTTTGAGTGTCTACCTTGATGCAGGTACCGGGAGGTTTGGGGTGGTAAAAGATTATTGAACACCTGCATCTTACCTGAGCCTATGCGGTGACAACCCTGTCAGTCATCTTTGTATGGCATTTGATGCAGGAGGTCAGGATCTTCAAAGAAAGCTCTGCCAATAAGTCACTTTTTCTTTTATTTATTGTTAGTGTGTCTTGAGTGCTATTGCTTGCCTAGTCTAGCCTGATAACTTGTTTTCCTGCCTGCAATAAAGAAGATGGATGTGATCTAAAGCACTGAGATATTGCTATGTGGTGTCTGTGTTGGCTAGCCTGTGTGGAGGAGCGTGATCCCTGTGGGCCACTCTGGAGCCTTCTTGTAGCAGTGCTGGAGTGTGGCTTAATGATTCCTATAATGTTTATGAACATAGCAACATATTAACCTCTTTATTGAAGGAAAAACAGTGCAGAGGGAGTTAGTGTCCAAACCCCAGGCCTCTTTACACTCCCAGTCCTCTAAGTGTTGGTACTGTGCGGCCAGGATTACCTAACAGGAAATAATGAGCTACGTTTCTCATTGGTCTGAGCATCTGTTTTCCTTCCCCATGTTGCTGTTCTGGGTCTGGAGGTAGCTACATCCCCACTGTGAATTTGCTCTGAAGTGGCCATGGTTCTCCTCTCCCTGCAGGGTCAGGACACTCCCAGCCAGGTGAGGGGTGGGAACTGTTTTTGAAGTACATGGAATGACATGTAGCTTCTGCATTCTGAAAAACAAAAGGGAGAAGATGAGAGTGATGAAGATCTGGATGATGAGGCTATGATGGCCCTTGACAAGAACATCTCGGCCCTCTTTGCGGAGCAGCAGAAACGGATCCAGGCGAAAAAGGATGAGAGAGACAGGATTCGGAAAGAAAAGATCCTGCGGAGGGATTTCAAGATCAAGGTATGAGATCTGTGTCTGGTGCAAAGAGCTTTGGTGAACTAGCGTGCTGGTTGTAGCCTACTGCAAGCCACGCGCTACTTAACATTAGTTACGATGTGCCTTAGTTGAACAAACACATAAAATCTCTCCTGTAACCTTGAAGCCTAAGCTTTTCTTGTCTTGTTAGGCTCGTTAACTCCGGAGGGTTGTGGTTAACACCCCCTGGTTATTTGTGTCTGTAATACTGACCTGAGGCCACCTGGTGTCAGCATGGGCTGTCCAGGGTGTTCGGGCATCCAGGGAGAGCTGCAGCTGCTCACGTATCGAAATGTCTGCTGTCAGGGTAGCTAGGAGGAAAGCTGATAAGTGTCGTCACCATTGGCTTCACTGCAGTTTAGTTTCGATGCTGGGCAGTAAGAGGATGAATTTATGGTAATTTGGTGTCTGCAGGTCAAAGGGGACTTGTGGGTGTAAGAGCTATCGGTCAGTGGAGCTAACAGGGATCTGTGCCAAGTTGTGGTGGCTGCAGGTCTGGCTGGGTGTCAGTGACACTCGTAACTGCTTTTTTAAATGATGTCACTGCAAAAAATAGGCTGAAGTCAACCAAGAGCTTTTAATCTTCAGTTTCAAACTTCTAATCTTTACGGTCTCATGCTGTAGCATTACAAGTGGTAGGATAAGGTACACTGATCTTAGCTGCAAATACAGTTTTCTTCAAACCCCTTCCCTGTACCTCGCTCTGGTCTGAAGGAGCTGTGCTGGGTAGATCCATCGTGTTTCCCTGTGTTCATTAGTTCCCTGCTCAGTAACTTTATGTTTGCAGGTGCTGGATCTGATTGAAGTGTTCCTGAGTAAGCAACCAGAGAACCCCCTGGTGTTTGACATCATCGAGCCTCTGCTTCAGGTGATTGAACAGTGCATGAGCTCAGACTCGGACAAGCAGGAGGTTGATTTTCTCCAGAAAACAGCTCTTATCTTCACGTAAGTGTCTGTAATCCTCCAGCTAATTGGTGAGGGCTTTTGTTAGACACCAGTAGGGTTGACTGAATCCTAGAAATTAGTCTTTTTAACACTGGAGACAATTGCTGTGCTTATGGATGGTGTAGAATTAGATTACTGCACATACACACATACACAGTGCTTAGCTATAACCTTCAGGAAAGCAATCAGGATCTGGGTTTACTAGTCTAAGGGACTTCAAGAGTCAAGTGTCAAACCTACAGAACAAACAGTTGGTACTGCAGGCACAGTACCACATTGCTGAATATCTCCACAGGCCTCTGACCTCTGAGTCAGACCATGTGACAACTCTGTACACTTACAGAGTTCTTGTTGTGCCTGGAACAAAACTCCCAACGAATTATTATTAAGACAGGCAAAGTGCAAATTGTTGCAGCTCATTGCCACAAATGAGGCAGGATGCAAGCTAGATGGAGGCATAATGCCTGGTGTGTGATGTGGCCTCTGTACACCACTCCCTGACATCCTCAGCACTGCTCTAAGGTGCTTTCAGTGCTGATCTCTACCCGCTGTTGAGAAGCAGTTCTGCACGAGCAGGGTTTGAGGCAGCCAGCTTCACTTTGTGGGAGCTTTGCAGGAGAGTTGACTTTGCCACCTGAGTAAGTTGCTTGAGGTGAAGAGCAGTTCTTGCCTCAGCAAAGACTGCTTCTTTTGCTGCCCAGAGCTAGCACCATGTTTGTGTATGTGTTTCCCTAAGCCCAGTGAAAAGGGTTCGTAGTTGTCTGTTCTGCAGAGCTGTTTCTGTAGGTAATGGCTTTGAGTTTGTTCTTAATGCACTTTCAGGAACTCATTGTGCCGAGCGAAGCAGTACTGCAAGAGAGTGGAAGCCCTGCAAGATGATTTGCATGCCTTTGTGGAGAGGCTTGTGAAAAAAGCCTGCAAGCACACTGATTCCTCAGTGGCTCTCTATTATTTCAGGTAAGTGCTAAGAAGGAGCTTCTCTAATCAGTGCTGCAGGCCGGGTTGTGACTGTGGCTGGCCTGTAAGCAGGCATAATGTTGCTGGTTAAAACAGTTCACAGAAGTGAGAGACTCCATGAAGGCTGGCTGCCTGTGTCTGTTTACATGAGGACTAGTTTACATGAGGACACGTCCTGACGGTGTGAAGCATTTTGAAACAGAGATGTCAATTTTTTGGTGATGATCTTCTAGGGGCTCTGTGATACAGCAGTTGTCTTTACAGCTTTGCTAATAGTGATGGGAAGTGCTCTCTGGAGGCTTCATCAGGGAGTAATGAATTGTGTGTGATTCAGTGCAGGGATGAGTGTAATTTATGGACTGTCTGCAATGATCATTCTATAAATCCTGGGTTTTCCTGTCTCCGTGGTGGCTCAGTGAAGACAGCAGTGACTGTGGCTCTTGTTTGTACAAGTGTTCATTCCTTTGCCACTGACCACAGGTGCATTAGGATAAGCCACACGTGTATCTACTAGGAAACATGCGTAATCTTGCTGTTCCCTAATACAAACAGAAGGGCCATTTACCAGTAGGCTCTCTTGTGGCTTGCAGGCAGATTCAGGGAGACTTTCAGACTCCATCTGGGATTTCTCAACACAACTGTATGTAGTGGGTACCATGCTTCATGGTCAACCCAGTGCCGTTGGGCAGTGCTGGCCCTGCAGCACCCCTAGCCCGTGGTTGTGCAGAACCCATGGCAATTTCTGGCAGTGCATGGCTGGCTGCGTGTGCCACGCGGCTCCCTGACACCTTCTGGCAGTGCCAGTGGAGCTGCTGTGTGCATGCACAGTTAAGGCAACGCTTCTCAAAAGTAGCAGGCTGGCTGCATGCTCTCTCAGTTGATTTACCTGAGTTCTGCTGGGAGGGCTGCACTGCAGCGCTGGCTGGGCTCTGCAGGCTCTCAAATCCTGGGCAAAAGTAGGAATTCTAAAGTTGTGCTAGTCAAAACTGGTAACAAGAGCTTGAGGAAACGAGGCTGGTAGTGAAGATGTGTGTGACTGCAGTGACAGCCAGTGAAAAAGGATGCAGCCTCCTGAGATTTGTCTTTAAATCTGGTAAGAGTGGGTTAGGTTGCAAAAAGGGACCCTCTCAGGCTCTTTAACCTCTCTCGGTAGGGAACAGGCTGCCCGCATCACCTGGCCTCTGCCCTCAGGTGGGTCTGCAGTGGCACTGTGGTAACTGCTCTGTTCTCCCCATTTTCATTTCTTTTTAGTGCCTCCTTGTACCTGCTCAAAGTGTTGAAAGGCAACGTGTCTGAGAAGTCTCCAGCTCCTGTCTCTGTGCCAAAGAAGCAGAAGAACACCATCCCACAGGCTTGTCAGGTAAGACAGCAGGCTGCTGTCAAGGCAGTGTTTTTGCCAGTGAACTTGCATTACCCTGTTCTGCTGAGTGGGCATTGCTTATCCCGTCTCTCTGTTTCCGCTGTCTGCAGATAGCTGTCTCCACAATTTCTTTTCCGTGCCATAAGCTGTCACATTCCCCTTCCCTTCTGCCTCACCCTCTGCCTTTGCAGTGCCCGCTTGCCCATAGCCAGCAGGGGCTGCTGGTACACAGCGGATCCAGGTTAATTTATCCTCATGTGTATTTACGTTGCCCTCCTGGCTTATTTGCTGTTCTTTCCGTTAAGCTGTTTGCAGTCTCTGTGTTTTCTGGGAGGGTGCTGAGGAGCAGGGGTACACGGGGCAGTGATGGATGTGGGTGAACTCCTCTCTCTTGGAGGTTTGGACTGAGTAATCTCAGACTGAAGAGAGAGAGGAGCAGCCCTGATTTCAGTGGTAGGTGTTTGCAGGGAGGGTCTTCATCTGGTTTTGCTTTGTAGGCCTGTCATTTGGGGAGCCTTGCTGTGCTTCCCTTTCACCTGCTGTCTCTGCTGAATTTTACAGCTCTCTGAATTTGGTGCCCCTGTGTGTTGGGCAGCTTGGTGCAGTCCCCTCCACTAGAAACCAGGGAGCAGGATTTCTCCAGCTAGCCTGTACTTGCCTCTGAACCTCTTAAACTATGTGCAGGGCTTAGTGCCTTAATCCCGCTGACATTTCAGGGGGGAGGAAAATAAACAGGGCTTCCTCATGACCGGGGAGGACCTGGAATTTACAAACACTGAGATATTATTAGCAGCTGAAAAGATAGTGAGTGTTTCTAAGGCTTAGTGAGGGACCAAGAGTGCTAATCCAAGCAGCTCTTGTTCTGTGCTGGGCCTTCCTGGAAAGAAAAACAAAGGAGGAGATGTTTGGAGAATATAAACACCCCACTTGTTGGGTGAGACGTGCTGCATCCTTGTGCAGCTTCAGAGCAAATGCTGTTATTGTGGGAACAGGGCTGTGGTCCGAGACCACAGCCAGCAGCTGAAGGGAGTTGGTGGTTTTAGGGAAGTGACACAGTCCAGTTTGGGTGCTGGTGCTGAGTCTTAAAAGGTTTTGTAGAGGGAACCAGAGTCAAGTGAGGTGTGTTTCCAGTGAGCATTTCTTTGTGAGCATGTTCTGGAGCTTTTCAGGAAGTCGCAGAGTAAAACTAGAACAGACCCTGTGATGCAGTGGCCAAATGGAAAAGCCTGTTACTACACGGGATTTTTTTGTAGTAATCATTTGCATAGGAAGGGATCAATTTTTTTTCCCCTGCATCTGGGTACATCAAGGAAGTGTTAAGCAGAGACACTTCAGACCCATCTTCCCTCTTCTAGTTGAGCTTGTGCTCGGTTGCAGTAGCAGTAGGAGTCTGACCTGAGAACAGGGCACAGCATTAACATGGCTTTAATTTGCTGTATGGCTGTGGAAAAATTCCTTGGGCAGAGGCCTGCAAAAGACCCATCTGCTATTGTGAAGATCCCAGCTTTGATCACCTGGGCACTAATTCTTCCTTCTGTTCTCGAGAGCTGTGTTTCCCTGGCAAGATGAGAGCAGTCAGGAAGGCTAGGACGTGGTGCTGCACTCTGTTCAGCCCCATGCTGTTAGTTTAGATCCACAGGGCCTCTGCAGGTCTCAGTTGTGTGTCTGGGTTTCTTGTTCCCCACCAGAGGGGGATATTAGAGCATTTACATGTTTCTGGGATTGCTGGGTCCCTGATCAGCACTAGGGCTTGTCTGCAGCGCTTCACTAACGTGGTCGTACTGCTATGGGAACTTAGGAGAGCACATTTGGGACCTGCTTTGTTTTGTCTTGGTTCTATGTGCTAGCTCATATGCCTGTATTGTATAAACTACCCAAGAATATCCATCTACTGGAAAAATATGTGTGCACTGGTAGAAATAAATTGCTTCATTTAGCAATGATTTATTCTTGTGTTTTAGGGAAATTTTTTTTCTTTTTCTTTTTCCCCATAGGTTTTGAGCACTGGCTGCTTGGATTTGGAGAGAGTGACTGCAATATACCAGCAGGCACTGACGCAATTCCTGACTAAACGCAACAGCTCCCTTACGAGCTCCATGTTTCTCGATCTCTTCACCCGCTTCCCAGTAAGTGTTGCTGTCTGTCTTTGGTGGCTCCAAAACACAGCTGTAAGCCTGGTGAAAGTAGGGAGAGAAACTTTTACATTTTCTGTGGGTTTTTAAAACTGCTGCAGGGTTTCCTCAGATGTTCACCTACTTAAACTCCTAATACTGCATGTTTTGATAGCAGTGCTGCAGAAGGCGAGGATCTCCTTTGTGGTTTGGGTTGGGATACAGCATGGAGAATGTAGATGGATAGAAGGCTGCTCTTTAAAGGATGCCCCAAAAAGCTCTAATTCTCTGCCAGTATTTGGCACAACATGGAAGAGCAATGCTTGCACAAAGGCAGAACTTCTGTTCAACTTTGCTTTGACTGCATGCTCCGCTTCTCATTTTTTTCCCAAGAAGGCTGTAGGGTGTAGAGTCTAATCGGAGTCTAATCTGCAAACTGGATGTTCAGACAGTGTCAGTGTCCACAGTCTTTGAGGCATTTCCTGCAGACTTTACCCATGCTTAGAGCTGCTCTCCACTATAAGGACAGCCAGTTTTTAAGAAACTGCCCTTGGGTCTGAATGCCATACGGTTCTTCAACAATTTTTAGGTCAGAGGAAGAGGTAGAGACAGCAGCCAGAAACCCTTTTTCAAGGATCTTCTACCTTTTAGAACTGAAATCTGGAGGGAGGGTGGGAGGAAACACAGGCTTCTTTAACTGGGGAAGATGCTTCATACTTCCAGAGGAGGAGGGAATCCATTAAGGAGAAAGTTCTTTAGCATACTACGTTTCTTAGGATACCATCCCATGAGACTACCTGTGTGAGCCAGTGAAATTAGGGGAAGAGAAGAGTTACATGCTGTGCATTTGGATAGCAAGCTTAAAAAAACATCTGCAGGTTGCTTCTAGAGCCTGTGGATTCCAAATGACTGTTCCTTGCAGAAATGCCGTTCTAAGTCTTTAAGCTCATCCCTTTTATAAAACAAAAGTAGTGATTTATGTAGATACTGGCCTTTTTAAAGCTGGGTTTTACTCACTTGCTAGAGCTATCTGTTCTTTTAGCAGTCTTTCTACCCCCCAAAAGAAGCCATTTTAGGTGGCGTAGTTGAAATAACCATCTACACAAGACATCAGTGATCTTTGCAGCAAATTGCTATCTGTGTTTTGGTAGGGCCAGACCTTCCAGTGCCTGATAGACGGCACAGGAGGTCTGCCAGTAAGGTATTTTCAATCCACGTGCTTTCTTGTTTCTTGTGTCTGGATTTTTTCTCCCCGTGGAAGGATTTTGTATAGAAGCTTAGAAATTGTTGGATTATGCCAGAAAAGAGATTCAGCAGTCTTTGCTGACTTTCACCCCTACTCAGGAAATGTTGTTTTGATCAAGAATTGTTGCAGGTTGCAACTTTAAGATAACCTGTCTGTAGAGAGGCTTTCCTCCTGGGAATTACTTCTGGCCCCGTTAGCACACAGAACATCAGAGCTTGGGGAAAGGTCTGATCCCAACTCTGCTCTGGGACTGTTCCTGTGCATGAAGTCAACTGCCTCCATAAAGTGTCAGGCAGATACAGGCTTAAATCAAGAAGTAGCAGAATGCAGGAGGTGAAATCTTTGCCTGATTTTTTCCAAGGTCAGAGTTTTGCTGCTGATTTTGTTGTGACCAAGATTTCACTCAGGCTGGTGTGAGCGAAGCTGCTAATTTTCAAATAAGCTGTTGCTGATCTCTGGGCACTTTTCTTGCGGCGTTTTCTTCTTGCTCAAAAAGCTGTATA
The DNA here is from genome assembly GCF_011077185.1 of Oxyura jamaicensis. NCBI lineage: Eukaryota > Metazoa > Chordata > Aves > Anseriformes > Anatidae > Oxyura > Oxyura jamaicensis. The sequence goes on from NC_048911.1 coordinate 3,277,163, forward strand.
AAATATAGACCATTTTGCTTGAAAAACAAACCTTTCTGTCAGCAAACCACTAATAAGAGACTGGGTCTTTCTTTGTTACAGATCATGTGTAAGCCATTAGTAGACATTCTCGTCAAGTCTATCACAGCGGGAGCCAGGCAACATCAGCAGGTAAGAAAGCAAGCAAACAAACAAAGCTATATTAAACAGTCAATCAGGGAAGTCGCTTAATCACGGCAGTTCAGATGATGTTTAATATGCTTATTGCTGCCTTTAGGGCTGCCCAATTTTGAAAACTGGGCTTCCTGGGGGGAGAGCTTTTGCAAATACTGCCTTGCCAATTGAGGTGTGTGACTAAAGTTGCGGAAACAGCTTATGTATTCACAGTCACGGAGGTTCTTTGGTAGCATCTCCTTTAAAAACTGCCTGCAGCTTCCAGGGCTGAAGCCTGATTGCTGTAATGTTGCCTTCAGTCACTTATTCCTTGATTACTTTCTTGTTGGTAAGATGTTCCTCTATGTTAATGCAGCATGTCGTAATCCTTGCCTCCTAACTCTAGCTCCAAGTTAGCTTCTTGAATCTTGCTCTGTGCCTTACCAGCTGTCCTGCATTTTCTAGGCAACGTGCTTCTGTGTCTAGTTTGCAGCCACCTGTGCTATAGATCCGATTTTTGATGGTTCATTGCATGTGCCTGACTAACACAAAATTAGTGGAGCTTTATCAATAAAACGTTGCAGGGTGACTGCACAGCTCACTGTTGCATGACCAGGGAATGATTCCTGTCTGTGTTTTCACTGCGGCGTGTGCTGCAGTGGGGGTGTCTTCCATGCAGTTAATAACCAAAACCCCTTTAGGCCAGTAGCATTGTGTCTCAAACTTTCCCACCCCCTAGCAGTAATGTGCATTCGTCCCCTGCAGGAGTGCATCCTAGATCGACTTTTCTGTTTCATAAATAGCTGTTGTATTGTTTCTGAACTCTGGAAGGAAAGCGGAGGGATCTAGGTATGAGTTTCCTTTAGGGCTGCTTTACATTGTCTATGAAAATTGCATTTCAGGTTCTTTTACCTAATAGGAGTTGCTCTGATTTAAACTAAACAACAACACCAACACCAAAAAAAAAAAAAGAAAAAGAAAAAACGAAAAAAAAAAGAAAATTAAGCTATGAGTAATCTCAGTGGGTAGGAATAAGGATGTGTTACACAAATGACAAACAAATTAATTATAAGGTATGTACTTGATCCTATCCTCAAGAGACCAGAACAACATCCCAAGCAGACAACTTCATTTATGTGGGTATCTTCACTTCCCTACGGGGAACAGCATTGTCCTTTCTTCACAGCTTCCGCAGTTATCTGCACAAGCTTTGTTTCCAGAGCCAGTTTATCTGTGGGTGGGAGGGGAAGGGGAGGACGTGCAGTGTGCTGTATGTGGGAGGGTGGATTGAGAACGTGGATGTGCTGCTGCTTAAACAAAGGCAACGTGGAGAGTAAGCTGTATAAAGCTTTTAGAGTTGCAGCTTTACTTTTTTGCAAACTGCTTTCTTTTCAGGAATTCTGGCTTCCCCCCATCATGTGGCCAATTTGTCAGCTTTTCAGTTAAAATTTTTCCATTGATTCTTAATGCATATTTTCAATTCTCAGTGCTTTGGTGGTGTCCGATGGGGACAAAGCTAGATGAGCATACATGGCAAAGTGATACCAGGAGCAAAGCAGGGGCATAACTTCCCTGGAGCCTCTGCAGCCTCTGGGGGAGGGAGGAGGAGGGGTTCCGCTACCAAAAGGGCTGTCCCATCTCAGAGTCTTAAAGACACCAAAGGTCTCCTGACAGCCTGACTTTGACAAGCCTCAGTGTTCCAAAAGTAAGGGGGGTATTTTTCCATCTTCAGCCTCTGAATATTGACCTCTGAGCATTAAACTAACTTAGTGCCAGATATAGGAGGCATAATTCCCTTTCTAACGCTCCTGTTATTCGTGCTGATCATTCTGGCTGTGCTTGCGGTATCTGTATGAACAGCTAATCCCACTGTGAGTTTGACTTCTTAGCTCTGCACATCCCTTTGGCAGGAAGTCCTCAGGGCTGTGCTGGGTTGGGACTTGTGCTCTGCAGGGGGAGGTGGAGGTAACAAACCCTGCTTCATTATGAAGGTGGGTTGGTAACGAACCCTGGTTCATTATGAAGGTGGGTTGGTAATGAACCCTGGTTCATTATGCAGGTGGGTTGGTAATGAACCCTGGGGCTCTGGCCCAGCAGCACTGCTGTCCACACTCGCCTGGCCTGGGGGAGGCCCTTCCCAAGTGGGTAGGAGCTTTCGGGTTGGGTTTGTAGGTAGCTTTGAGCAAAAGTAAAAGTGGTTCTTGGGGAGGATGTGAGGGAGGGCGTCCCATCCCCTCACTGAAAAACGGGGATTCTGTGAGAGCAGCATGGGGACGGCGGGGTTCTTCTGCCTCTCCTCTCAGCCACATTGGTCCCTGTGTTTTTTAAGGGGCTTAAAGGTCCTATGGTGGCTGGCAGACATGTCCAGCTTTTACTTCAGGGGTCTCTGCTCTTGCTGGGGCTTCTAGTGTCAAGTAAAACCTGATCCCTGAGTGATGGGCCTGGCCTGGTAGAGCTGGTTTGCTCAGCAAGCTGTATGGTGTATGGCAAGGCCTGGACCACCGGGCTCTTCCCCAGAACCAGCAAATCCACCCTGTAGGCAAAATGTTGTTCCCATGCCCTCTGTTGTGGTCTGCTGTGGCTCTGCCGAGCTCAGCTGCTGGGCAGCTGTAGCAGAGAGGTTCCTCTAGGAGATGCTGGAGCCTTTCAAATGGTGCTCAGCTGGCGCTGGCCTGGGTAGGAGCAGCGTGGCCTCTCCAGCCCCAGCCAGTTGTCCTGACCCTGAGGACCCCACGGCCTGCCTGCTGCCCCGGTATTCATGCTGTCACAACATTGGAAGATCATTGTGAAGATGCTTTGAGTAAAAACTTACCTTTCCCCTGTTTACACCTCTTTTCTCCCCCTTTTACTGTGTGAATTTTAAGTTTGATCAATTCACTGGTTGTATTCAGGGCACAGGGTTAGTCACTGCAGGGCCAGGAATGGCTGAGTGAAAGCTGGGATTTGCTTCATCAACCGTTAGCATTCAGTAGTGTGAAGCTATGGCTCCCTTGAAGTGGTATGAGAATGTTAGAAAGCAGAGTTTGTCTGATCTGGACAGCAGGCTGAAACTGGTGAGTTGGGCAACTGGCTCTTGCTTTTCTGCAACGTTTCTGTGCATCCCTTCTCCTTCAGGTGCTCACCTCTAAAACCTGGAGAATGTCAAACCTTTTGCAGTAGTGTTGTGTCTGTTAGGACTGAGGTGCTTGTAGCCATCAGATGGGTGTTAAGTGCCACTCTGGGCGCTGTGTGGCTTTGGTCTGGTGACTGCTGGAGAGAGGTCCCTTGGAGAGATCCACAGGCAGGTGTATCAAACGGTGCATCTCAAAGCTTAGCAGGGAAAAAACAAAGCTTCAGAGGAAATATTTTAGATTGTGTGACTGAAATCATCATCTTTTTTTCTTTTGCTGCTGTTCCTACATGCCTAAAGCAGCAATAAGGTTTTTCACCTCTGCAGCAAAGTAATTTGTGGGATGAAACAGAGCACTTGGGGGGGTGAGGAGAGCTCTTAGGGCAGTTTTAAACCTGGCTCTCAGTGGCTGGGTAAGCAGACTGCTCCAGCAGTGAACTCAGCCTGTGTAACGAGTTTTAAACTGGAACGGTGAATTTTGAGACTGAGCTTGAAACTGCAGCTTGTACCTGTAGCCAGGGTCTGGTCCTGTGGGGTTACAACTGGGGCGGGGATGCCTTCGGGAGGCACTCACATAGCAAATGCCCTGGAAAAGAAAAGAGCTGGAGAGATCAGGGTCATTTGTGGGTGGCAGAAGGAAGGGCAGTGTGTGCTTGACCTGGAAAGGAGGATTTCATCCCACCCTGAAGTCACTTGGTTGCTGTTTACACCCGTATGTCAGAAAGACACAAGATGGAAACGTGTGACAGAGCATCTGCAGGATTACCTTGTTTCAGGCAGTTCATGCATCTGGCCCAGGCCTCACCTTTTGTGAGACCACACCGACTGCAGGACACGATGGATTGTATTCTGCCAGCTCAGTGCATGGACTCTGGCAGCTGGTGCTCTGAACACAGTGTTACGGGTTGCCTGGCTTATTTATCCAGAATTCTGCATGTCTTTAAGCGCACAGCTAAAGAAGAAAGACTGCTGTCCCAAAGGTGGCTGTATGCAAGTTAAAATGCTCCAGGCTTTAGAAAAATGAACACACTGATGTTCGGATGTCTTTCATTTACTTAACTGAGTCATCTTGTGGGTTTGCTGTGTATGTGTTTTTTTTCTTTTTTTCTTTTAACACTACAGTAGCAGCCGGCATCTTTTTCCTGAAGTTGTGTTGATGTTTGTTTTCCCGTGCTTAAGTGAAACCAACATATAACTTAAAAAGCTGCACTGTGTTCTTAGAATAAGGCTGCACATCCATGATGTGTTGGTGCACTGTTGTCTACTGTAGAAAAAAAGTGAATAGAAATTGTATGAAATCACTAGATCATAAGCAGTTATTGTGAAGCTTTTCAAGAGGATCTTTAGCGTGTGAAAAGAATGCTTCAAGTTAAAGTAACAAAGAAAAAAGGTGGTAAAGAACAATGTTTTTGGATAGTCTGGTCCAGCTTTTTGGATGCAGTTCTACAGACTGAGGTCTTGAAAATCAGTCACACTAATTACGTATGACCTTATACTTGAGCAGCAGAAATGCCTTAAGTGGCAAGACAATGATACCAGTGTACACATCACAGTCTTTTGTACGTGTAAGAAGGTTGATAGCTTTCTCTTACTCAGGTGTAAGCATCATCTGGTAAGAGTGTAGCTCACATTTCTAGAATCCCTGACCTGTATACATATCTGCATATGCACATGCCCCGTCTGTAACTTACACACAAATGACAGCTGAGGATATATTCTACATGATAAAACTAGGGTGGGAAAAATGACAAGTCATCAAAAATGGAGCTCAGGTAACATACCTTTGAGTTGACCTGGTGCTAATAATTTAACCGACCTTCTAGCACAGGTGATCTGTTGGCAGTGCAGAGCATTACAATTAGCCAAGCAAAACAAGTGTGGCGCTACCAGGTGGGGGAGGCTTGTGCTACTTTGTCAACCAAGGATGCTGCTGGCGTTCTGATGTCTTCCCCAAGCACTAAACATGTTCTCTCCAATTCTGTTTGGGAAAAAATTGTGCGTGATCTTATTCTTACTTCCTCTTTTCTTAATTTCTTTTTTTTTCTTACTGCAATTGTTTCCAGAAGACCTTGACCTTCAGATTACTTCGTTGTGCCTTGTTTCAGTGGGCACGGTGTTGCTTTTTCAATATGCACAAAAGGCTTGTGTTTTTGGCTTGTGCTGATGGAGCGTGAACCAGAAATCGAGAAGTGTTTATTTTAATGATTGGTGCATGACTCAGCTGCATACCAGAACCCTCCTGAGCCTTAGGTGAGGAATGTCTTCCTGGTTTATTTTCAGCAGCATCAGTACATTGAGCAGAACCACAGTAACATCCAGTTCTGTAACTGTGTGTGGTCTCGGGCTGTCCCTGTGATGCTCTTGCAGCGCCAAGCCCTTGGTGGTGCACTGTTAATTATGGTGAGGTTCTTATGCAGTGCCCTCCACCCATGCTCGTACATGCTGGGACTGCCAGGGGACTGGATGTGCCAGTGATCTAATGCTTCTTCCCAGCTGTCACCTTACTCTGTTACTCTGGGAGTCAGGGGAAGCAGGGAAATGTGTGACTGGTTGTCCTGAAGTTCCCAGGCTTACTGCTGGTGCAGGTTTCTGCAGGCAAGTACATGCTCCAGGTGCCAGCTCTGAACTGGCTGAAGCACGGCCTCTGGAAGCTTGGAACACACATGCTTTCCCCTGAGAAACGCTGATGTTGGCCAGCAGGACAGTGCTGTGGGAAGCAGTGCTCATGCACCTGATAGCGCTGCTCCCAGCAGAGCATTTAGTGCCCTCGGAGGTGGGAAAGTTCCTTCGCTCCTCAGGGGATTACAGTTTTGCTCAGAACCAACGTGTGATTTTTCTGAGTCCTAAGCTGGTGCTCTCAACACGAGGCACTGCTGCAAAATGTCATCATTAGGACTTCTGTAGAGATGTTCTAGGCTCCTTGACAGCGTCTCTATGGAGCCTTCTTGCTTTTCTGCGGTAGGTAGCTGGTGCACCGGGGGGATTCTCTGCGTTGTGGTTCATTGAGTTTAGCACTGAGCAAGGACATGCACAACTCCCTGCTGCTCTGCAAGCAGGTTGAAATAGAAGAGCATTTGCCTTGGGCACATGGCTGGAGATACCTCACCGGTGTTTCAAGTGGTAACCTCTATAGGGAAGCCTTATTTTAAGGGTTGACTCCTCCATTGTTGAGTTTAATTAAGTTTAATGGCTTTGTGTATCAGCTGTTGTGCAAAGGCCTCATAAGGGTAAGTGGCTCAACACAGGCCCCACCTCTTTTGGCTTCGAAGTCTGACGGAAATTTCATTTATGGTCACAACCAGTTTGGGAAAGACTAGTAAATGAACCATCCACTGCTACCAGGAGTAAGTTGTTGGCCCTGCCCTGGTTTCACGGGCAGACACAGACCGCTTCCAGTCTGTAATATTTTGCCAGGGTTTAGGCAAATGAATTGGTATCTGCCCCTTGTTCTGTTCCCTTGGGAAAGGCACTACAAATGTACATTTCAACACAATTACTAAGAGTCTTTGTAGTTATTTTTGCAGTATAGTCACACATCTATTCGAATGCATCCCTGTCATCTTATTTACGTTCAAAGCTATATTGATTGAGGATGTCGCAGTAGCTGGGAGCATAACGATGCTCTATTTGTCCATCAAGTGAGTTTCTTTTCCATGATTTGGCTACAACTCTGCAAAGCTGATGTAAGTACGGAGCTGTCATGAAACTAATAAAAGTCATTTTACTTAGTGTGGAGATGAGAATGGGCACTGAGACAGAGTTCAAAATGTCATCTTTTGTCATATAGATTCATTAATATTTCAAAATGTGTTTTTATAAAGCATTCTGTGACAAGGAACCCTTTAAGATCTATCTAATAGAGAGTGTATTTTGGGTAAGTTGCTAATTAATCTTAGTACTTTGGCAGTCTCCCCAAAGGGATCAAACAAATATAGACATAATTTTACAGAACTGAAGCAATTCTGTGCCAGAGCTGCCATCACCAGAAGAGTAAAATATGATCCCGAAGTCCTGCCAAAGAGGTCTTGGCTGGTTGACAGTTATCGTTCTGAGCGGTTTATGTTCTGTGTAAATATCTAAGTTAAAAAGTAATTAAACTTTAATACAGCAAGAACAGCAAAGGCACTGCAGAGCGTCAGAAGCCAGCACCCCCTCTGTGTGTATGTGTGGGAGAGTTCCCCCTCGTGCTGTGATAAATGAATAGATCACTACGTTCACGCACCATGCCTCGCCTGCATCCTCGCAGATAGTTTCCAGCAGGTGGTATTAGGAAGGACTTGTTATGGAATATTTTGCATTAGCTGCTATTAATAATGAAGCAAAAGAAACCTCCCCAGATGAGCACCGGCACCAGTTCAGCTCTACCCCTTTCCATCAGAAGGGAGAGCTGGACTGCTGGTGCCAGTACCGGCCCTTCAAAGCATCCTCCATCGCCTCGCAGAGGCAGGACGTGCTGTGCCTCTGTCCTTCGCAGAGGTGTCACTAGGGGGAGGACTTGTCCCAGGGTCGCATCGAGGTGAGCACAGCTCCGGGAGGGTGAATTACCTGCAGGCAGTGCTAATTTCATTCTGGCGTGCGTTGTTACAGTGGCTGCTGTCTTCCTCTGTCCACTATATGCCCTTTTTTTTTTTACTGACCCTTCTTACAAGAGAAGCCTTTTGCAGCTGGAAAATGTGTGTCAAACTGACATGCTCCAGCGAGCGTCCTGCTCCTGTTCCTGTTTTTGTTTTGTGTAAGGAGATGGTCAAGGAGATCCTGTGTGCTGCAAGGTAAAGCTGAACCAGGGGTGGTCTGTTGCACATTTTTGAGCTATCTGATCCCGAGCCAGCACAGCCCTGTGACATGTTGTAACTCTAGGTATGTAAACTGGCCCTCTGAAGTTGAAGGGGGAACAGTTGAATGCTTAAGTGCTTTGCTGGGTCAGGGCCAGTGCTCTGCATTTTTGTACCAAGATTTTTAATTCCTAGACCTTTCACATGGTTGTGGAGGTGGATTATTGTAGCTCAGCTTTCATTTTTGAGAGTCTCTTGCATTGGGAGAGCTCAAAAAGAAACTGTTTTACTTCAGAGGATGGGAGGATGTTGACAGCATCTATAAATAGTCTCTGATGTTCTTTGGAAAGGTGTCTGATGCGATAGTAAAATGTGGCCTTCTCCAGTGATTGCTTTAAGCCATGTTTCTCTCTCCCTTTCCTCTCGCTTGTATGAGATGGTTGAAAATTTAAAAAGAGCTGTTTAAATTTTTCAGGTCCTCCTGACTGCATTTAGGCTGAGTGCTTGAAATCCCATGGCATGGGTTTCTACTTCTCCTTGTGCTGAGCACTTTGTATGCTCATGTTGTGTTTCATTTGGACAGGCTCCTGTCACTGAGCCTTGCAGGGTCTCTTTGGAACATCACGCATGCTGCTAACTGCTTACATTTGCTCATTTTTTGTCTTCGTATGGGGGTTTCTCTTGTATTTCTTGGTGCATTTTAATGGCCCCTCTGTGTTTTGCAAATAAAGGTGTCCATCAGGCAGGTGTCTGCACTACCCACATGCACACCCGTAGTGATGGCTGTGGATGGCTGGCACAGGGAAGCTGCCCTCGTGGCAGTCCCAGTCTTTAAATTCCACCACCCTGAGCACAGCACAAACACGCAAAAGCTCTTACTTGCCTCTTCATTCTGATGCTGAGGATACAGACCGCTCATTCTGCTCCCTGCTGTTCAGCTAATTGTGCTGATGACCATGTAGCAAATCCTAAGTAACAGAGGAAGCACATTTCCAGTGTGTTGCTGGGAAGAAATAAGAAAATAAGAAGGTCACATAGGCTTTAGCTGGTACTGTAGACACAGCTGCTGGCAAGAGCTGTGCAAGGTTGGGACTGATGGGTAGCATTTACAGCCCTGCGTCTTGGATGGACTTGCTGAGTTAGATACATCCCATACTGCAGTGATTTTCCATGGTAGAGTAATTTCCTAGCCTACTAAATTAAACGTGCCATCTGACACATGGGGAGTTGATAGTTTTTAAAGAGACGTGCATTGAGAGCGAACCACCCAAGCGTGTTCTGCTCAGCCTGGCAAACGCAGCTCCTTCGGCAGCTCCATGAGCAGGTACGGGGCACATGGAGCGGTTTGCTTGGAGGCAGGCTCATTGCTGTGTTTTTAATAACAGCAAAAGCAGATGGGGAAGAAACACCTGTGGTTGTGATGAGCTGGTGACCATCATATGGGCTTGAGCTGTATTCATGTTGCAAAATATTTTCTGAACGCCAGGCTAGAAGTTTTGGGTGGTGTTTGGTGCTGTGTTCACAGTGGGCTGTTGGATAACGGTTTGGAAATGCTAGCAAGCGTGTGGGGAGCTTTGTTGGCAAGTGGGGAAAGATGAGGGCTTCTGCAGTGCAAAAGCAAATGCCAACCTGAGCAGTGTTCACTGACAAGGACATGCTTATGAGCTCCTGTAGAAAGTGGTGGGTCCCTCTCTGTTACTGTCTGGGGATAGGGGAGGAATGGGATTTGTCTGCTCCTGTTTCTGCTTTCCCTTAGTCTGCATTGAAAGGCTTCTTTGCAAATGTTAAAGCATTAGAAAGGAGTAAAGATTTCCCTGCAGAAAAGAATAAGGATTTCCCTGCAGGATTTCTCAGCAACCCCTGAGCAGAACAGGGACTCGAACCACGCTTCTTTCCCCTGGGACAATGTGCGGTCTGTCACATCACGATGCTTCTCTCTGTGGATTCTGCAAATTGAAAAGATAATGCTGGCAAGTGGCCGAATCGGTGAATCTACAAAGCTCAGCCCAGTACAATTTCCAACTTTTTTTTGCTTAGCAGTGCTGTTTATTTCAGTGTTCCAAGCTAACAATTTTACTGATGTGTACTTTTTTTTTTTACTGTTTGAAAACTAAACTTCAGTAGTTGACATTTGAGTGACTTGGAATTCTAATTTCTCATTATTTGCTGATAAATGTTCTCAAAAGATGAAAACCTTCATCCCTGCAACGCTAAGTCTGGTCTGGTGAATCAGGGACTGCAGCTAAAAGGCACACGGTGCCTAGGCAATTTGAGCTTTTTTCAAACACGTACTGCTCTTAAATCTCCTAAATTATTAAATTTGACTTTAACAAAATATCCTTAAATAGGCTGCATTATGCAGTAGCTGCCTTTTGAAAACCTAAAGAAAATCCTATTGCGTGTCTCTCCTGAATTGAGGAAAATTGGCTTTGTTGTGCAGAGGAGACATCTGGCTTCGGAAGCGTTGGGAGGAGCAGACAGGTCAGGGAACTGGCAGGAGCAGTTCTGGTTTTGGTCTTACAAATGTGTGCAGATAACTTGAGGCGTCAGTGCAGCCTCTTGGTGAGAATCCCACGTGTATGTGGGTATAATCCAAATTGACAAAACGAATGTTTTGGGGAAGGGGTATTTCTGAAGAAGAAAGTCAAGGTCGAGAGAAAGGACAGTGCCCCCAGTACTGATTCTGCAAGAGGTGCCATGATCTTTGGCACTGTTTCTTTGAGCCTTAGCTACTGGGATGTTCCATGAGAATCTTTGCTTTCCTTTCTTTACAAAAAGGCATTTTTTTCTCTCGTGTTTAGAGCAAGGAGCTTGTAAAAGCAAAGTGGAAATGCTCCAGAATAAACAGGGCCATACTTAGAATCCAAGTTATTATTATCTTTTTTTGTAAAGTGTGACTTTGTTTTTAATTTCGGATAGAAGTGTATTTGGAAGTGTAAAGGGAAAGGTGCATATTTCCAGATTATTATTTATATTTTTTAACTCTTTCTTTCTTTCTTTCTTTTTTTTTTGATGTGGGAAGAGAGAGGCTTGGATGCATTGCCCAGGATCCATTGGTGTTCTTTCCTCTTGTGATCTCAGTGCATCCCATGGTACCAATATTCCTCGCCAAAGTTATATTCCTATAATTGGGTATTATGGATAGAGCAAGAAAACATCACTGCTCATGGATGCTAATCTGCATTCTGCTACTGATTTATCTTGTGTTCTCATGCAGCTCACTTAATTATGGCATCTTTTTATTTTTCAAGAATTTAGGATAATAAGATATTGACTTTTTTTTTGAGGGAAACATTAAGACTGATTGGCCCTTCTGATATATGGTAAGTAGCTACCCCGGGGACAAATGAATCTCTGCATTCACCAAAGCAGCAGACCGATATATGGATCGGTCCGTATGGATTGCTGCCCCCTGAGGGGCTGCCAGTTGGCCTCTGGTAAAAAAAAAAAAGAGCACCGGTATATAATGTCTTTCCCAGCCCTGAATGTTCACTGGCTGCATCTTTGCTGTGTATGAATGAAATAATCAAAGCTGGTATCTATTGCCTTCAGCCAGGCCTGGCCCACGAGCTCAGTGTGTTATACGGTATGTTCTTCGTTTTGACTGCCTGAATGTCCTCCAGACGCTTCATCTCAGGCAGAAAACCTTCCAGTGAAGCCCAGCATTTAGCAAGCAGATAGCCTCTGAAAAATAGCAGTGCCAGATCTTCTCCCCACATGTACTGGCTCATCTTTATTGCCTTTAAAATCTAGTAACATCTTATTTCTGCCACTGGTTCTTGCTAGATCGTGGTGAATGTGGGAGGGAGCTTTTATTTTTATTTGTTCTTTTCTTCTGTTCTGGCTGCCAACAGAACAGGGTTGGAACAAGCACAAATGTCCCATTGCAACCCTTTTCCCAAGCAGGCTCTCAGAAATGGGTTCCTCTGGTTAGGCTTTTACTCTGACAAGAGCATCTTTCAGAGCACTGTTTGCAGAGGAGCCAAGCGTGGAAAAAATCCCCTCCTCCTGCAGCGGAGTGCACACTTGCCGGTGCTTTGTGGAGTCCTTGCTTAAACAAATTAAGTAATGATGTTTTAGGGCATGAAGAGACCTGTATGTACGTGAATCCTGCACATATTCCCAGCTCTGCAGGCAGGCTTCTCCAGCATGTTGAGTGCCAGTCCTTCTCTTTCTGCTGTTGTTACCTGTAGGGCTCAGGCTGACCTAACTGTAAGTGTAGGTGCAGCTGTATTGCATAAAGTGTTTTCTGTGGGGTGTAACTCATCCCATGTTTTCGGCCAGATTGAGTGGTGGTGGTTTAAAGTGCTCGTGTCTTGGAATAGCTGCTTTCATGCTGTGAAGGAGGTGGATATGCCAGCATAGCTAATGTGATAAAACTTTCTGTAGTGTAGACAAGCGCTCGGTAGCAGCAGAATGAAGTTAACAGCCCGTCTGATCGATGCGACAGCTGCTGTTCAGAGCCTTGGGAATAGTCATGGACTTGTATAGATTTTTTGACTTCTCCTTTCTGCTGCTTAAAGCAGGACATCTGAGCCGTGGGTGAAGAAGTGTGTGAAGGATAATAAAAATTAAAAAGAGGAGGTGGGGAGTCAGCAGGAGAGGTAGAGTGATGGGATTTCTTCACAGTCGGTTTTGTCTCAGTTGCTGTCTTCCAAGGAGTTTTTATTCTTTCTCAGCAAGCAAGGTAGTGAAACCTCAAATCCAAAAGCAGAACTTCCAAAGCAGGGATGAAGATCTGAGTGTAGCACCAACACCCTGTGCATTTGGTTTTCCCCTGCCTGCATTTTGGCAAGAGATTTCCAGCACCTCTCAGTCACAGAATCACAGAATCATCACAGAATCGTCTAGGTTGGAAGAGACCTCCAAGATCACCGAGTCCAACCTCTGACCTAACACTAACAAGTCCTCCACTAAACCATATCCCTAGGCTCTACATCTAAACGTCTTTTAAAGACCTCCAGGGATGGCGACTCAACCACTTCCCTGTGCCTAACAACCCTTTCAGTAAAGAAGTTTTTCCTAACATCTAACCTAAACCTCCCCTGATGCAACTTCAGCCCATTCCCCCTCGTCCTGTCACCAGGCACGTGGGAGCATAGACCAACCGCCACCTTGCTACAGCCTCCTTTAAGGTACCTATAGAGTGCAATAATGTCGCCCCTGAGCCTCCTTTTTCTCCAGTCATTGGTGCTGAGATGCTCTCCTGGAAGTGAGAGACCCAGTTCAGCTGCTGAGGAAGGGACTTAATTCTCCACCAGCAGGTGATAAGCTGGCGATTCCTTTGCCATCTTCTGTTTCTCCGTGAGCTGGAGATAGTGACAGGAAGGCTGGCCTGTGCTGGGAATTAGAGGGGCCATATGTTCCAGCTGCTGTAAGGACACACAACGCCTTGTGTTTGCAAACCACTGCTTAGTTTGTTTAAAAGTTGGCTAGAGAGAAGGATGCTGGCTGTTTCAAGGGTTAAGAAATAAAAGTTAACATTAAAAATGGGGCATGAAAAAACAAAGCTCATTGATAATTTCTTGCACTCAAGAAGGCCTTAACAGATAATATACATCTGGTAAGTGAGCAAAATGCGTCTCATGTGTGACAATTATTTTTAAATGTGCTAATATGCAAGCTGTTGTGAGTTATTTAAAGCTTCCTGGATGGAAAGCATCCTGCTGTATTTTTGAAATCTGCTTTTTTACTAGGAGAGAGGAACAGGTGCAATCTACTTGGGATGAAACTGGTTTGCAGTGCAGAATGGTTTATTCTAAAACACTGAAAACTGCAAGAGCCTGATGAGCTAGGACGTTTGGTGGGAGTACAGTGAGTAAGATTGCTTCTGTCATCCAAGGTTGTAAAATAGGATTTAGATGCCACATAAATGCTTTACGTATTGTAATTAACTAGCCTTGCAAACTTTTTCTCATCCATTTGTCACAGGAACTTAATTTAAACTGTAAAATACCATTTGTTGTGATCACTTTTTGGCAGGAAAAGCTTGTTCTTGGGTTTGTAAATCTCCTATTTGCTGGTTTTTTGGCAAGGCCAGAGTGAGGGAGGACTAGGAGGAAATTCCTTCCTGGTCCAGAGCATTGCAGGGGGTGTTTGGTGCTCACGGAGGGTGTGGGAGCAAGCACTGGTGGGCAGGGGTTTTGGCTCTGTTTGCTTCTATTGCGTTATTCTGCCTTGGCCATGCCTGGAGGCAGGAGGGCAGGTTTGCAGGCCAGGAAACTTGTGTCTGGTGAGACGACTTCTGTGCCTGCCACGTTGGGTCCTGCTCACTGTCCCCTGTCACCGACAGCAATATTGGACCTTGGTAAGGCTGGCTGAGGGAATGTCTTGAAAGAGCTGATTGATTAGTCTGAAGGCACTGGGTTGTAGCAGGAAATTCAGCTCCTGAGCAAGATGATCATGCAGGATAGATTTTTGTGGTCTTTCCGGGCCAGCGTGAGCTGGCTGTGACTGCTGGAAGGCCCCAGGAGCCCGAGTAGTCACAGATAACACGGCTGTCCTGCTGGGGGCTGACCACGGTGTTGGTGCTGTCACTGGGCCTGCTCTGCACATAGAACCACAGAATCATTATCATGGAATCATAGAACATCCCCAGTTGGAAGGGACCTGTAAGGATCATCAAGTCCAACTCCTGGCACTGTACAGGTCTACCCAAAAGTTTAGACCATGTGACTAAGTGCACAGTCCAATCGCTTTTTTTTAAAAAATGTATAATTCATAATTAGGTTTGGAAAAGCCCTCCAAGACCATCTAGTTCAACCATCCCCCAATACCACTGTCTCCCACCAAACCATGTCCCTAAGCACCACATCCAACCTTCCCTTGAACACCCCCAGGGACGGTGACTCCACCACCTCCCTGGGCAACCCGTCCCAGTGCCTGACTGCTCGTTCTGAGAAGAAATGTCTCCTCATTTCCAACCTGAACCTCCCCTGGCACAACTTGAGGCCATTCCCTCTGGTCCTATCACTAGGTATCTGTGAGAAGAGGCCGACCCCCAGCTCCCCACAGCTTCCTTTCAGGCAGTTGCAGAGAGCAATGAGGCCTCCCCTGAGCCTCCCCTTCTCCAGACCAAACACCCCTGGTTCCCTCAGCTGCTCCTCACAGGACTTGTGTTCCAGAACCTTCACCCTGCACAGGCCCGGCAAGCAGGAGCTCTGCACAGGAGGATTTCTCCTGCCGACAGTGTGGTGCTCAGCACCAGAAAGGGCAACGAGGTAGGTTTCAGGTAGAGGTAGCTGTCCAATTTACGAGACTGCCTTGGAAGGTTGACTGTTCAGCATGTTTTTAAACCAAAAAATGGTTATGGAGATGCTCGGGTGACCTTGCATGGACGGTTGGCACAAGCAAACATAGCAGCCATGTTGTACCAAGTCCCTTTTTAAAGTCCTTTTTATCCCAGAAGGGGCCAGCACTTTCCTCTCTGAAACCTTTTAGCTAGCTGCTAGCTGGGAATCTCAGCCCCCCTGCTTTTATGTGCATTGTTCCGGCAGTGCTGTGGCTGTTTAACATTAATGTTTGTTCTCAAAAATAGCTTTTTGAAGCCACAGTCAGGGCTTTGCCTTATCTTCCCGTCCCCTTGCAACTGAAATACATGAAACACATCTGCGTGTGTCACGTGCAGAGTGCTGCAGTTACAGCTTGGGGACTGAGGAAAACTAAAGCTTTCTTAGTTGTCTCTGGTTTTCTTTCGCTATGCCTAAAGCCTTTGTATGTTTTAAGTAAATGTTTGGCATTTGATGCTTCTTCAGTGAGAATGCTGGTTAATGCTCTTGGAGGATACTTGTTTTGTTTGTCCTTAACTTAGAAAAGAGGGAGAGAGTCCCTTTTTTTCCCCTCCTCTTGCCTTCCCCAGAGAATTTGCAGTTTGATCCTTCTGAGGTCAACGGGCTGTGTGAAAGTCCAGGCTTTAAGTTAGTCACAAGTTAAACTCCTCCATTAAATACTGGTTGTGACACTTCCTGGCCAAGAGTGTCATGTCCACAGCTTTGGAGGGCTCAGTGGGTTTTCCAAATCTTTTTATAATTCTGATTACAACGTGTCAGGGTACGATAGAAAGCTTGTGTATCCCTAGCAATATGTAGTATGGAACTGCAGTTGCTTCTGCACTGCCTGCTGCAAACTTGCTGTATGGAGCAGGGAGCACCATGGTCATCAGCCTTTTTCTGCTTTAAGTCTCATAATTTGTCCTTTTGAATAACTTTCTGGGGTATTCCTAACTTGGACTCTGCCTGCCAAACCGTTATCAAACAGATCTGTAGCTTACAGGCTCATAAATGGTAAAATGCAAAGATCAAATGTGGCAGAGGAATGAAAGCAAGCCCTTTCAAAACTCAGTGCTGCGCTGTTGGAGCCGTTCTCTCCATCCCACACCCAGGGTAAACACAAAAATAGGGGAACTGTGGGAGTAGAAATGGGGATAGATTAGCACTTGCTTCGTGGCTTTGCATGCTGTTAGTTTTCTTTTCACAAAAGCTTTGACAGTAATTGGAAGAGACTTTTGCTGTGGTGCTCTAGGTGCCCTGCCCTGTAGTAATAAATGACAAGTTATTCTCCTATAACCCATAGACCTGTTAGCTGCAGTGTGCTGTTTTTTTTTTTTTTTTTTTTTTTTTTTTAACATGCAACAAATGGCACATAGCTGAGGAATTTATTTCGTAGTTCAAATATTTCTTACAATTCAAAAAAAAGCTCATTTAGAATTTCCCATATTCTTGGCATATGTTTTTTTACCCCAGCTTTCCTGGTAGCATTTGTCACTAATGCAGTGTGTGATCCATGTGATTGCGGTCTCAAAGGCCTTGGTAGGTGAGAATTTTTAGAAGTGCAATTATTTTTTGCCATATCCCTGTGGTTGTAGAATAGTCTTAACGCTGAGGATCACATACTGCGAGCTGCAGTTTTATAATGTATTCCTTCACCAAATCAAATGCGCTGGCGGGTCAGGTTATCCAGCAGCCTTGCTGCTGTAGTGTGTATGCCAGAGGGGAGATAGCAGTGCTCTGAAATGCCAGTAGCCTGTGTGGTGTGATGCCACCTGTATATTTTTGTCTCCTGGACTTCCAAGAGCAGTGAAGTGATGATAGCACTAAAGCTCCTGATGCTTCTTCAGTCCTAAAAATAAGTTTGAGTTGCAAAAACTGGCCATTTTCTAAGGTTCTCTCTCTCTATATTCCCTTTATTTATTTATATGTACATAAAAAGGGAAAAAGAAGCACTTGTCAGGCTAGTGGCATACTTCATGTTGATAAAACTGTGCCCCTTAAAAAAAAAAAAAAAAGTGGGGAAAATCCATCTTTATGTCTTTGGTAAGCATTTAAACTCCTCACCATGTCTGTTAAAATGTGTAGGGAGGACTGCTGCAGCTCAGGTACCGTCCTGGGTCAGGAGACTGTTACTGTCCTGCTGTGTGCTCTGGGCCAGCCAGTGCTCTCTTCTCTAAGCTGGAAGTACCCAAGGGAGCTTGGAAGGTTGATCAGCTTTCCCTGCAGGCTGCTTTGGGATCAGCTGCCAAACGTGAGCCCTCAGGCCCCCTTTGGGGTGCTGCAGGGTGAGTACACCCTCATGTTCTTGCTCCTCTGCTGATGGCAGTGGGTGACTGCTGGTTTTGGTGTCTTTTCTCATGGGAATGTGTTTGTGTGATACCTTTTTTCACTCACTCACAAAGCCACCTCCAGCCGGCTTCCTAAAAGCATTTCTCATTGCATAAGAATCGAGCGTCTTCCTATTAAGAGTGGTGTGTTATTTTTTTACCCTGAATTTAGGTCGTGCCTTTGTCTCTTCAACATTGCAGACGTAATCGCCACATCACTGCAAAGGCTTGTTTCTCTGTGGCTTTTCTCTTTCACAATTGCAGTGAATCAAAGACATCTCGGTCCATTCCCCTCCATCCAGCTCACCAGGACAGAGACCGAGGAGAGCTGTTGCTCCAACCGATGGCTACCCTGTGCTAGGTTTCCAATAAGAAAACTTCAGTAAGAAGACAGTGGCTGAATTGGCAGGGGTTAATCCGTTCCTTGCCATTTAAAACAGTCAGGCTGTGTGTCTTGTCCTTTACTGAAAAGGGTAAAGGTAGGTTGCTCTCAGTCAGCTTGCTCTCCTTTTTAGCTTCTAAAAAAGGGAGGTGAGCACATCTGGCAATTAGCAACACATCTCAGTTACTGCAGTGAGCACATTTACTGTCTCAGAGAAATTTTGACCATTTATACTGAATGACATTTTGTGTAATCATTCTAGATAAGAAAGAAATAAACAAAACTGCCAGAAAACCACAGGGTCAGCACTACAGTTAGTTATTGTTTGTTCTCTTCTCCCACGTGGACTGATAATGAGCCTTTCTGCCTCATTTAGTTATATGGTTGATAGATATATGTGGGAGTGTATGTATGTATCTACTATCCTTGCTTGAATAGACTTCACTTGTATTTATTTTTTGTACTATTTTATGGCCTTTTTTGTTTTTTACTGAACTTAAGGAGTAAATACTCTGAGTAGGCAACTGAGTGGCTCCTAGGGCATGGATGGGCTGCAGCATTCTTCTCCCTCCTTAATAAGAAGCTTTAACTGCCTGGGAATATTCTCACACATTCTCATTTCAGAGGCTGTGCATGGTGGTGGTGGGAGCTTTCTCTTCTGAACTGGACCGGAGTTTGGTAGCTGGGACCCTTGGGTGTTCTGCTATTTCTGTCCTTTTGTGAAGCGCTGATGACACTTGGCTCTTTCGCAGGGCTGTCATGAACACAGCAGGCTTCATTTGGCACTGAGAAAATGCAGAGAACCCTCTGTGAGATTCCTGGTAATGGTGGTGTTGTGGCAGCTTCCAAAATTGCCAAACCCAATTCAAATTGCTGCTGGTCTGTGATGTGATAGTAGAATGTCTGCAGCTGGTGCCTGTATCGCGTATAGAAGACACATCATAAACACGTTAAGGATAAATGTGAGAAATGACAGGGGTTAATAACGTTCTGATGCTAAGGGTTTGTACTATGGGGGTGGCTTGGCTCCTCCTAATGCGTTCTGCGTGTGGTCTTGCTCTTCAGAAGCCTTTGTGAGGAGGCAGCAATTGCCACTTTGTGTATGCCCAGTGCCTCTTCTAGTGGGCACATGGACAGGTCCTAACTGTTTCCAAGAAGGCTGTAAGAAAGTAGACAGGGATCCGAGTGTGATGTGTATAGTGGGAATGGTTTTTCTTTACTGCTGCTCGGACAGGAGAGGGCTTGTGTCTTTGAGCACAAGCTTATAAAATGCTAAATTACTTATTTTTTAAATGCATGTGAATGGAAACATCTTGCATGAATGCAATTTTCCTGTACATGTTTTTCTTGCATTTGTGCACACGCACACTAAAACCTCTGTTTCACAGAACAGAAAATGGGTAGATTTTGTGGCTATTTTTTATTTCTAAAGGATGTTTCTGGATTACTAGCACTGTCACAGTGCACCACCAAGTAACAGCAGCTGGTTTGCAGAAGTGACTAGCAGTGGGAAGAGTCTCAGTCTGGGAGATGGCTTGAAAAATCCTGTGAACAGCCTCATTCTTGAAAACATGGAGTATCTGGGCTCCCAGAAAGCAGGCTAGCGTGATGCTCAAGTGAAATGGCATGTGGTGTCTGGAAACCTTGGGAGCAGGTGGGAGGTGAGAAATGAACATTCACTTCCAAATGCGTAGAAGTTCACGTCTCGAATGTTTTCTCCTTTCAGCTGCATTGTGCCTCTTTAGTAGGGAAGATAAGGGAGGTGAGCTGCAAAGAGAGAGCTGTTTCTTTGTGATTCCAAGGGCTCACAAAGCGATCCTGGGAATCTGTGTCACCGTGGGTCCTTCCTTATTTCTGCATAGGGCCTATACTCTTAGCCCCTCTTACGTTAGGTGATAAAGCACATGTTTTCAGGAGAAGCTCCTGGAGCTCATGAAAGCGATTCATTTTGAGCATTTAAAACCCTTTTTGTGACTCCTGCCAGGGACTATTCTGCAGGGAGCTGTTCTGTGACCTTTCAGCCCGTGGTTCAGCATTTCTCGGGAGGGAGCCCTGACAGCACATTGGATGAGTTTGTTGCTGAAAGGCCACGACTGAAGGCTGTTATTTTCCGAGATGATGTGGCAGCCTCGTGGTCCTGCTTGCTAGATGGTTTCCCTGAGGGCATTTACTGGTTAAGCAACCTCCTGGTGACATCTAGGATCCTTCTTCAGGTGATAAGTGCTGAGAGCGAAGCGCAGTGGTTGTGCCTCTGTCTTATGAGGGATATCGATGCCTCTCCTGAACTTGCAGAAATGGGATGGCATCAGTGGGAGGGGTGGGCCATGCTCTTTCCTGGTGGGTTTACCATTGTGTTGGGGTTGAAGAACTGAGTTTTAGTTTTGGTTCTGCCCCTGAGTCTTCTGGCTGACTCCACTTGAGTCAGCTCTTCTCCCTGTGGTTAACTTCCTCTATTTAGCTGTGCAGTTTGCTCTGGAAAAATAGGCTGTGTGAGAGCTGCACGTTAATAACTGCATCTAAGATCAGAGGAGTCACCGAGTGTGGGATAAATACGATCACCTTAAACTACAGCGTAGGACATTATAATTATTAGCGTCACGTCTGCTCTCCAACCGAGATGTTCTTAAGCCCAATTTTATTTCAACCAACAAACAGATCTCTTATTTTACTTTTATTCTTTCAAATGAGAAAAGTTTTTCACGCTTGATGCTAAATTATCAGTGGGCTAAAGAAACAATCATGAAACACAGGAGTGTGTTGAGTACAGCAATAGCAATGTTTTAATTACATGGAAATCAAAACTTATTTTCTCTTTGCTTGAATCTAATATAGGGGCTGGAGGTATGAAAGCTGGGAGTGTGACAAAACTGCTAAGGAGGGATAGCACCAGCCAGGCTTCTCAGTTGCCTGGGTATTTTGACTTCCCAGTCTGCGACACAGAAGGGATGGATGTTCAGAGGGTTTCTTCCTTTCTTTTTAAGTCGTTGTTAAGCGTAGTGCTTACTGAGAAGCAGGCCTTGCTTAGGGTCTCCCTGTCAGTCTACCCGTTGAATCTCAGGTCTCCAGAGCTCCTTGTTCCTTTGGATGGCTTTGATTCCTTTCCAGCTCTTTTCCTCACTGGCGTGCAGCGCTCTCGCCACTGCTGACTGGTGTGCTTCCTTGTAGTCCTGCCTCTGGTCTTCTGCTTGTCTCTCGAGTAAATCCTGCAGCACCACCAGGGTTGCTTACAAGGCCCCCTCTCTGTGCTTTTCCCCCATTTGCAGTGTGAATGCTTTTGTAATTGCCAAAGAGATGGTGCCTTGAGGTTTATGACCCTGCCTGAGCCTTTCAGAATGAATTACGGCCTTTCATTTACTGCGAGGGTCACGTTCGCTTTGTAATTGCACCGAAGTGACTTTCCACTACATTTGGTACATGCATGCAGACATGCCATAATTTGTTCTGTAGGACGCAGCCTCCCCATAATTACAAGGAATATGCAAGCTCGCCTGCCTCGAACATGGCATTAGGGCTGTCCCTCTCTCATTAAATCAACATAAATCTTTTGACGTAGTCTTGTTGGTTTTTCCCTTCTGTTCTCCCCCAAGTAATGAACAGAAGTAGTTTGTTGGTGAAAGCTTGCTCTATTTGGATAATTCTCTGCATTGGCCACACTGGTGCAGGCTGGAGGTGAGCTTACGTAGCTGCTGACATTGCTCTGGGGTAACCCAAACACAAGCACTGGAATTACCTGGTGGGGGCCTCGTCTTCGATGTCTTGTCCCTCCAGCAGATCCTTTAACACAGAAAGCTGCTCTGGGTGCCTGTGGGTTAATTGGGCTTTGAGAAACATAACCCTCCATCACAGGAGCCTGGAGGGTGCTGGGTGGGGAGCACAGACCTTCCTGAGCCCTTGGGGCAGCGGTTTGACTGCCTACAGCTTTGGGTGGTCTGAACGCTCTCAGAAAATCTAGGGATTTCTTCCCTTACCACAAAGAGTTCCCTAAAACTGCTCCAGTCGAGGTGTGGGTACCAGGTGGCCAGCTTTTAGCCTCCTGCTATACCCTTTTCAGCTTGCTTCCTGTGTGTCTTTGGGGTATCTGCAGGCCAGGTTTGGTATCACCAGTCTGATTTTTTTTTTTTCTTGAGATCTCTTGGACTTTTAATCTCAAGGGCATTTTTGATAAAGGATTTCACAAACACTGCTCGGTTGCTGTCTGTAGGGCAGCTTCAGTTGCAGTGTATGCTTTAAAAGGGCAGCCCTTGCTTCCTTTGGATGAGATTAATTCTTGATACAATTCCCAATGATTTTTGGTATTTATACCTGCATTCAATTTTGGTCTGCATGGTGGCAGCTAGAGGCAGTAATTTGTCTTTGTATGTGGTTAGAATTTGCTCACTACCTCCATGCTGTTAGGAAAACATTCCCCTTAAATCCTCTAAACTATTTGCACTAATCCTCATTAGTGTATTCTCTGTGTTTCTGTCATTTGCTTTTGTCCATTACTGAATTAATCTCGTACCTAAGAACCTTAGAACAGGGATGCTGGAACAGGAAAGGACAGGTGAGAAGATTGCAGATTACTGTTGGTTTTCCACTGGCTACCCTTTCTCATTGCTGTGTTAACTTACAGGCTTAACGAGTGAGCTTGGCTGCAGGGCAAGGCTGAGCGCTGCTCTGAACAGCAGCTTCCATCTGGGGTTCCTTTGAAAAGCAGCATTTGCTAATCTGCCAGCTTTTATTTTTGTTTATTTGTGCCCACTGCGTTTGTCAGGGCACAGTAAAAGGCAGAGTCACGCAAAGAGCTGCCTGAAGACTCGTGGGGACTAAATTGGTGTGCTCAGACCAGATATGAAAGCATGTTTTGGATAGCAGTGCCTGAATCTAGAAGCAGCATGATCCCTTCCCACCCCTTTGACCTCCTCTTCTAAATACATGTGTTCAGCCAGCAATCACGACCCTCTCTGCTGAGGACTGGCTCCGTCAGGGTCTAGAGGCTGCTTTCTACCGGGGTGATGATACATGCGTTGGTGAGGGTACGCGGTGTCTGTAACAGTGTTCCCCTGATGCTGGGCTTCGTTGTTTGCTTCAGTGGGGTGTTTGCATTGCTAACACCTTCCCTGGAGAGCGTGCAGTTTCACGCCTTCTCTTCCCTTTCTCTTTCAGGCCCAGGCCTGTCTGCTTCTCCAGAAGGTTCTGCCGCTTCGTGAGCTGAAGCTCTCCATGACCGAGGAGGAGTGGGAGGAATTGATGAGAGAGAGCATCAGCCAAGTGACAGAGGTAACAAGCTTCAACATGTTCAGCGTGCGGAGAGCACCTCATGGATGCTGCTTTTGCTGATGTGGAGCGTGGCCTCGGAGCTGGAGTCTGAGGCTGTGCTCCACTGGGGTTGTGCCTGCTCACCCCAGGTTTGGGTGGCGTCCACTGGGATCGCAGCGTTCTTGCAGCACTGCTATTTAGACGTGTTTTTACGGAGCGCACGAAGGTGCCTGGTACAGCTCAGTGCTTGTGTGTGGAGCCAAGAGACGGAGGGACCGAGATTGAGGGGATACACTCGGGTCAGTTTTAGGTTGCTTTAAAAATTAGTTTTGAAATGAAAGGAATTATGAACATCAACTTAATTTCACAAAGTTTTATGGAAGTTCTGTATTTGAAAAAACTACAGGGCCAAAGAGAGATGAGGTTTGCTAGACTTCTGGCTCCTGGTGCATTGCAGACCTTTGGGACCAGACTCCTTTGCTGATATTATTTACCAGGGAAACCTTCGTATACATTAGCAAGCAGTGCATGTAGAATAAACAGTGATACAGAAATTGCAGGGCTCCTGATGCAGTGGCAGGCGTGGATTGTACCTGAAGGCAGCTTTTGGGTGCAGCTGTTCTGTAGGAGGTGATCTGTGAGAGAGGAGATTGAAGGATGCCATCCAATTAGCTGCTTAGGGACTGACGGAGGGGAACCAAACAGCCAAATTAATGTTATGGTGTGGTGACTAAATACCATGACACGGGACATTCCAGACCTGGTGTTCATACCTAACTGTAGTACTGGCCTCTTCCTAAGTGTAGCTTTCGTTCCTGTTTCCTTAAATGCTGGTTACCTGATGATTTAGGGCATTCCAGTTTCCCATATTGGAACAGAACAATTAGCTTTGTTTTCTTTTGAGGAGGGACAAATCTAAGCAAGTTTACATCAAGGAATTCAGAGGTGGTGTTTACAATTCTTGATGAAGCAGGTAATCCTGGGCTTCATTAAATGCTTGTATTTAATGGTGACGTCAGGAATCCAATGGGTGGAGTTAGGTATGGTTTTATTTTCCAGCTGCACAAAACACACTACTCCTCCCAACTTGGTCACCTCCATGTTTCTCTGCAGCAGCTAAATGCCTGCAGGACTCCGAGTGATTCACTGGGAAACCACAAACGTTTACAATGCCTTTATGCTATCCTCGTCAGGGAAAGTTTAGCATCTTGCAACCCCTCCAGTATTTTAATGAGCTTTGCTACCAAAGCTTCCTCAGCGCCTCTCATTTTTGTGGTCATTTGTGTTTAAAGAAAAATTCCTGGGAAATAGTGTCAGTTTGTTTGGGCTGTCCGAGGAGTACCCCGTGGGCAGCAGGCCTCCTACACTATTAGCTGCTAGTGGCACACGGGTGCTACTCCTCTTTTTGGCTGTTCTCAAAAAGCTCTGACATAACATTTTTCCATTTCTGTTTGCTCTGTAGGTGGATGTATATGCATTTTTCCCCTCCCTTCCTCCTGCTCCACCGTTGCAGCAGCACAGTGCTGGTATAGCTCCTTGGAGTTGGATCAGCTGCTCCTCTTGAAATATTGCTGCAATTTGTAGGGATCAGAGACCTTATATTCCATCCAACAGCTTTAACTCATGGCCAAAGGCTGACACTTGTGCTGTAAAGCTTTCTAGAGCTGCAGAAGGTATTCTGTGTCTTTTTGCACATGTGCACTGAAATACACACCTGACTAATAGCTGTAAAAACATGCAGCAGCTTTATTGTGTAGTAGAACAATATTCATATCATGACCGATCTCTTTTGGAGATGGTAAAAGTCCCACTTAGAAGTCTCAGTGAAATCCGGAGGCTGGAAATTGAGAAATGTTGAAGTTTTTTAGAATTTGTCAAAGGGAATAATCCACCATCGAAATAACTTGCTGAGGAGTTATTTACTCCTAATAACTTTATTAGCTCTGAATTTCCAGGTGGAAATTGTGTGCTTGTCTGAAGGAGGAGCTGCAGGCTAGGTGGAAGTTACAGGCCTGGTGCTGAAATTATGGGGTGAGATTACTTTGACTGTATTAGTAAGAGCTTGGGCCAGACAACTCAATTTCTGTCCCTGAAGCCTGTCCATGCCTCTGCTTATCTAGAGGGAGTGAGGGCACTTGCAGAGCTGCAGCCGTCTCCTGAAGCTCAGTCTTGTTTCAGTGGGTCAGCCCTGGTTTCTGAGGGGGTGTGCACACAGGTAGGTGTTGATGTGTGAGCGCTTACCCACGAGACCCTGACTGAGAGCAGCAGTTTGCGATGCTCTGGAAATCCTAAATGATGAAATTTTATTGTCCTGCCTCTAGTTAAAAGATCTGCATTTGCTGTCATTGGCCTTTCCTGCCGCCATATTTCACAAAGAGCTGGTTTAAGAAGAAAAAATGATAATGCAGGATTTTACAGCACTCTTTGACACAGTGAGCCAGTGAAATAGCCTGGGAGGGCCAACGCTGTGACTGAGGAGGCTGACGTGCACTTGTAATTCAGGCAGTGGCATTGTCCTCGAGGAAGCTGCCCCCTGAAAGCTTCCCTCCTCACTCTGTGTCCTTGGTCAGGTTTGTAGCTATGGGGCAGGTGGCTCTTGAAGTGCAGGACTGCCATTGCAGGGGTAAGGCTGTGTGAGAGGGCAGGATGCAACCTCCTGGTGTCTGCTTTCTGTCCTGTCACCTCAGTGCGTGCACTGCATACCTACAGCCCACCTGGTGAGGAGCCTGGCAGGGTTTGGGGCAGTGATATGTGCTGGAACTGGGAACGAAGCAACGTGAGAAGACTGCAGCCTTGGATATCATTGAATTATCTGTGCAAAAGCAAGAGGCAGATGAGGGAGAATCAACAGCCAGGAGCTTTAAATGAAGAGACAGCTTCCTGAAATAGCAGCTCCGGCTGCTGTGGGGCAATGGCTCTTGTGCTTACATAAGCTAATGTGACCTTATTTGTTCCCAAGATGCTTAAGCATGCTTATAAAACAGATATCACAGTCATGAGGGATTCATGTCTGCCATCTCCTTGCTGTCAGCAAGGCAAATCTTGATATCCTTGCGGTTACTTTGGGGTTGACTTGTTCCTAGGAAAGCCCTACTTGCTGTTGGTGATCTCGGCTTTTTCTGTTGGGTCTTCTGGGCAGAAAACACCATCCACAGGCCCCAGGACTGCCCCGTGAGCAGCTTTTATTGAACAGTAGGCCATGGTGAGGAGGCAGAGAGATAGCTCTGGCACACTTTTGGCCTCCTATGTCCTCAACGGGCAGCTTTACACCAAGCAGAACCTTTTGACGGCTGTTCAAGTTTATTCTGATGCTGGGTGTCTAGACAACTCGGTTGTGTTTACAGTACAAAGAAGTGCTGTTGCCTCATGCTGTAAATGACAGAGCTCACCGGAGATGCTGTAGCATCTGAGAGAGACTCCTTCATCTTCGACACAGCTTTGTTCTTTTATCAGCAGGTCTCGAAGCGCTTTACAAAGGAAATTCTAACCAGTGAGTTGCTGATGTAATGATGAAAGTATTCTGCAGAAATCCAAGAGCTGATGCGTTCAGCTACAGTTGTTCTCCCTGTTTTACAGATGACATACTTGGCCGGGAGGCAAGCCAAGGATCAAGCTTTGATCTCCTGGGACATCCCAGAGACCCTCTCTCTGCTTGGACAATCTGACTGTTTCTTAACTTGGCTTCAGAAGAGCTGTGTTGGGCACCAGTCCCCGTCCCCATGTTATCTCCAGGAGGAAGCTGGTGGCTGTGGGTTCAGGCTGCCCAGAGTCAGTGGCAGGACCGGGGAGGCCCAAATTTCCCATATCGTGTTGGGAACAGTCACAGTTTTGGTGGGGGATCTCTTTGCTAGGGTTCACACACCGTCTTTTTGACTTTATCGTGCTGCTCTCACTTTGGTCTTTCATCTCTCCTGGTTGTCATTGTGGGCACATTTTGTTGTTTGTCCCCCTTGTTAGGGATATTTCTGTTTTCTTTCTGATAGGTTATAAAATTGCTGTCTTGTCTTTAGAGTGATCTTGAAGCCATGCCAATTTTTAGTAACTCGGTGACAGATTTGGGGCAGGAAGCTCCGGGATCTGAATACATAATTACATTACCTTTTTATGTCATCCCTTTCCCAGGGACTGGCTTGCCCTCCTGAACCAAGGTGCTTTGTGTAACTCCCAACTTCATGCTGAAACTCCCAGCTACAACGTGAAAGTCAGGGGGAAGTGGAAAAGGATTTAAGGAATATGCCACAAAAAGCGTGTTTTCATTGCTGGGCAACTTCAAAACAAAACAGCTGTCAGAAAAACTGTTGGTAAAGCTGCTTTCTCTGGCTTGGACGCAGCAGTTTCCTGAGGGTTTCCTTTGTCTGATTTATGCAGTAAGTACGTGATAGGAAGGGCCCAACTTCACTGTTTTCTTTTTTCTTTCACTTGTTTTGTCAGTGTTGTATCCTGACTAAAGGACAGGAAGAGCAGAGAAGAGAGTGAGTTCAGGTTGGTCGGTTGGTCCCAAAGTGGAATCAGGGCATCCTGGAGTGTAAAAACACCCACAGGAACCAGTACCCAGCTTCGGTGCCGGACCAGAGCTGTTTCTCTGTAGAAAGGAGCGAGTGTAGACAGTCAGGGGATTACATGGCCTGGGCGAGGAGCAGTATAGATAACCCTCTTTTCTTTTCTTTAATCATAGATAAACCTCAGGACTCATAGTTTGAAAGGTACTGTATGCTCTCTGAAGACTTCTGTGGTATGGCATTAGAGGGTTTTGTCGATGTTGTGTGGTTCGGCAAGGGATTTCAAGGAAGTAGCTGGAGCCACTCGGCATGTGAGGAAGGAGAGAGGGTTGTACTGTACATCCTCCTGCCCTTCATCTCTGAAGGGCATCATGTTTGATTACTGGTGTCTTAATTTGTATGGAGATAAATTATTAACAGTGACTTCATCAAATCTCCAAGAAAGCCATTCTTCATTTTTTTTTCTTGAAGATTGCCTGAACTTTTATCTGTCCATCCTTATAAATTCTTAATTCATTGCCCTTTCTCAGCCTCTCAGCTTGTAAAATGAGGCCAGTCGTGATTTAACTGATATCTTTGACGTGCTTTCAGATGTCTCTGCGGAGAATTCATTCTCCTCTGTTCCCTCAGCTGTCCTGGATGGTTTTTCCCTGCTGCATTTGCATGTGGTCTATGGAGAAAATGATCAGATCTTTAAACTTGGGAAAGCATTGGCATTTTCTGTAAGAATGTCGTCTTGATTTCTGGGCTCCTCCCTCTAATAACAGCCAAAATAAACAGTGCAGAAAAGGACCTTTAATTGCACCCTTCAGCATGTGGGTCTGCTTAGTCCCCTGCTCTTTCTCTGTCTACACTTTTAGTCCTCAGAAACTTTAGTGAGAGGGAACGAAGGGAGGAAGGATTGTCGATGCTTTTTTTTCCTCCTTTAGTGCTCTCAGCAGCAGCTCTTTCAAGTGGGTGGTGTGAGAACCTCTCCCTGTGTGTATGTGCTTGTGCAAACTGTGTGCATTGATGTGAAAAGTGGACCTAGCTCTGTGGATGGATGGGAACTGGTGTGAAACAGCATGCTCTTCCCTCCTCCCTGGCTCGTCTTCATTATTTAGCCCTCAGTTTGAGCGGGGGTTCAATGAACACGGTCGCAAAGGAAGTGTTTGGAGATGGCTTGTCTGGGTTTTAGGAAGTTCCTGGCTGATTCCTGGCTCTGCCATGGTCTGTGTGACTCAGTGCTTGGCCTCCTCAGCCTCTGCAAAATGGTGGGAATAAGGCTGGCGTACCTCTCAGGAGCAATGGGAGGGTAATTACAGGTGAGACAGGGGTGCTTGCTTCAGATAATGACAGGAGCTACGAGCGTGCCGAATGCTAAAATCCTTCATTTGCTTTTCAGTTTGTTATTAGCTCGGTTTGTTATTGCTCTGAACAGCACAGGAAGGCTGTTCCCCTCCCACGCCTCACAGCTTGCCTGCCTGTTGACATGGGAAATCTGGTGCTTTGGCTCAGGTAATGGGCACCTACTTGTAGGGCTCCAAACCTGCTTACTGGGACCCTCAGAGGGCGGCTCCACCGTGGGGAGCAGAGCCATGGCAGCAGCAAAACATCAGGTTGTGTCTGTGCTCAGGGACCTTGTGAGCAGCATGGAGCAAAGAACAAAGCTTCAGCTTTCACAGCCGGCGTGGAAGCGGTCAGCAAAGCGAGCTCGTGCTCCTTGAGCGCTATCTGAGCGTGAGCACGGCCATTCAGCGGGGTGGAAACTTGGCTGAGCTGTTCGCTGCTGGAGAAGAGAGCTCAGGGTAGCGACCCCGGGCTGTGCCAGGAGGTGCAAGGCCGTGCAGGGCGGGTGGAGGTGTGTGTTTTGCAGGAGGCTCTTGGCACTGCGTTCGGCCGTGAATCTGCACATTTATCCGTCAGCATCAGGTCTGTTTGGGGGAGGAGGGGGAAGGATGGAGATAGCACGGCGTGTGGAAAGAATGCAGGTTGGCCAGGCTTCGCCGGCTCACGGAGCGCGCAGATCTGTCAGGCTGAGCCCACGGAGCTGTTTGTTTTGAACAATGAAGCAGGCTGAAGGACGTGCTGGGAATGCATAAATATTACACGGTGTTCAAACTTCCAGCTAGATGTGCTCTGCTCTTGGTAGCAGGGTGCTCATCCAGACTCTGAGATACTGCTGTGACTTGTAAGCTGGGGCTGAGCGTGTCCCCACCGTGGTACCTGTGAAAGGGAAGAGGAGCAGGAGGCTGAGGTTGCAGGCAGCTGTGATTGTGGAGACTTCCAGAAACGCTGCTTTGCTCCCTGAAACAGCTTATTGCCATTTCCCTGCAGGGAAAGCTGGGCAGTAGCTGGGATGCTGACTGTGGCTCCAGATGCATGTGCAGCACTTCTTGCTCTTTTGCAGGTTTCAGTGGGGTCCTGGGCTTAAACTAAAATCCTACCCTGGAATGTGAGGCGTGGAGCTACCTGGATAATGCCCCTTTCTAGCTGTCAGCCCCCTCTCCTACTTCTGTGAGTGAATTGCTGCAGGTATTCACCTGCTGTGCTCTAACAAACATGTTTTGCACAGCCCTTGTGGAAGTGAAGTGATGCTGGGAACCACAGTGAGAGGTGGAGTGAAGGTTGGATCCTGCAGTAGCTGGGATAACAGGACTTAGAAATAAAAGAAAAAAAATACTGATTGATAGGTTGCTGTCCTTGTAGAAATCCTAGAAGCAGAGGACTCTGGATCCAGGAGTGCCATCCACCAGATGCAGCCAGAGGCCCCTGGAAGCAGCGTGTTTGGCATAACAAGCCCACACCTCTCTGCCAGCTGAATCCACGCAGGGCGAGGCAGGAACCGTGTTGCTGCATTGGCTTGCGACGAGGTGGGAGTTTCGGCTGTGAAAACTGCCTCCCTATTTTTCCCTTTCGGAAAGTGACCTGCCCAGATATGCTGACAGCAGAGATGTGCAGGCACGATTAACCATCACAGGTATTACCGAGCTGGAACTGGAACCGGGATTCCCTGAAGTTGGGCCTGGCTATTACTGAAGGAGCAGAGTAACAAAGGCAGAAATGGCAGAAAAAATAACACGATCAGCAAGGGGCGAAGTGTGGCTCCTGAGTATAAGCCACGTGCTCCCTGCTCTGAGCGTTAGGTGATTGGGTTATGCCACTCCTAATGCTTTTAGAGGGCTGGGGAAAGGAGAGTTGGATGCCTTTGCAAACAGCACATGGCAGAGAATCACAGAACAGGCAGTCTGACAAGCTTCTCTGAGTTTTCACTGGACCCTCCGTCACCTATAGCAGAGCTGGAAGCAAAGCCACTGCTTTGTGCCTCAGTTTTGCGATGCAAAATGGAGACACTTTGTGCAGGGCTTTTGCAATCTAACCAGTGTGTGAGGCTCTCCGAAGGATGCTGCAGATGACTGAAATGCTGCTTTTCTTTTTAAGGCATGTTTGCCACGTGTTGCAGTCTGCCATCTGTTACATAATGGTTTTTGCTTTATTTTTATGTTTGCATTGTATATGTTCCCCTCATGAAATTATTGTAGGCCCGTAAAATGGCTGACCTAGGCACTCGGGGTGGCAGTGCTAAATTCATCATTCAGATCACCGAGTGAGGGAGTGGACCCAAGTAATCTGCTTTGCAAGCCCCCAACACACAGACAGTGCTTGGTACTGTACTGGATGTAGCAAGAATTTAGGACAAATACTTGGGAAAGCTGCTTTTGAGGTTTGGACTCAGAGTGGAAGAGACTTGGGATTTCATTCCTTGGGAGCAGTCCCCAAGGCTTGCCAGCAGCCCCGACAGTTTCCTTTATGCATAACATCCTAACACAAACCCCTGTGTGCACTCCCTGCTATGGGAGGATGGCAGTGAAGCCAGGTGTGACAGCAGATAGCATCTCATGTAGCAAGTAATGGGGAGGTTCTGAGTGGTGATGAGATCGGGATAATGGCGCTGAGCTGGGCAGGAACCGGGCTCGAGACTTCAAGGAGGCAGGGCTGAACATACAGAGGAGCTGGCATTTCTGTGCTCGTTGGAGTAAATTTCTTTTATGCCCTTTGAAGCAGAAGGGAAGGGGAAAGGAGAGAAATTGAGAAATAGTAATGCTTTTCTGCATCCAGCTTCCTTAAAGCATTACACAGCAGTTCTGGACCAGAGAAAATTGTGCATTCTGCACTTCTTAATTATCTGCTGCTTTTCTGTTGCTCCTCCAGCTTCTCCATCCACCCCCCACCGTTCTCCTTGTTCCTTCCTAGTCTTTGAGAGCTGTTTAAAAGCGATCCATGTTAGTAGGGAGCTATTTGTTTGCAGAGCACCTAAATTGTACTGGATCGCCTCTGGCTGTTTGTGCTGGTGTAACCATGCCGAAGTTTCCAGACTCATGCAAAACACGTCCTTTAATTTGGATGTTTAGTCTCGCTGCAGTGATGTCAGTAGCCCCGTGGTATCTCCCATCTCCAGCAGGGAAGCCACGCTTTTCCTTCTGCAGCTCTGCGGGACTTTGGTCGGGCACCCAGACCAGTCAGTGCACGCCCCAGTTTCCCAAGCACCTGACAACTGCTTGTGGCCTTGCAGCATCAACCCCCCAAGTGCTGTTCAGAGATTTGTCTACTGACCTCAGCAGGGTATGTTTCAAACCCTTCAGAACATGCTGTGAAAAGGGATGACAGCAAGGACAGACAGCCAAGCCTGCATGACTTAAATGCAGTTATCCACATCGCTTATCTGCAGTGAAAATGCAATTTATTTGGAACACCTTCTTAATTCTTAAGCGTTTGTGTCTTAAAAAGATGAAACGATAGTTGATTTCACTGGGGCTCCTCCTCACAGTATGGTCCTGCTTCCTCTTGCAGCTCTGTCCTGAAGTGCTGACAGCCTGTACTGATTTTCTCTCACTGTGACTTAGCAAAACAGAGACCTGAGCTTACACAGCCTCTCTGAAAGCTGCTGGAACCAGCAATGACTGTTAGCCTACCAGTATCTTCTTTTCCTAAAATTGCAAATAAATCTTTTATGCGAATCAGTCTTTGTTTCCATAACTGATTTGCTGATTGTTTCTGTTATTTACTGCGGTAGGTGCAATACATGGAGCGTGCGTGGCCTGTTACGTCCTACACGTGATGGGTTTTTTAATTGCACGCCCCAATATTTGTTCCTTGTTTTACCTGAGAGACTTCTGAGCCGTTGAATTGTGTGACCTTGCAGGTTAATGACATCTCTGGGGTAGGGTTGCAGCTCGTCCATCAGGAGGCAGTGATTATCAGCGAGGTACTGACGCGCAGATGAAGTTGCCCCTTGAATTCCAGCCAGCAAACTGTGGCGGCTTTCTAACACAGAGCTCGTGTGTCCTGGTCAGGAAGTAACTGTGTTTCTGTTATTTAAAAGAGATGCTCCCAGGGGTTGAAATCCTGCACAGACAGTAAATAATTCGACTTGCACGCCGCTATTCCTGCAGAGGCATTATGTGGTCTCCCCTGGTTTTCTGCTCAGTGTTCCTAGACTCTTGTTGGCCGTCGTTATTTGCTGTTGGGGGCTCATTGCTCAACAGCCTCGCCCCTCTCAGTGTCTGCAAGGATTTTTACTTTATTTGCCTGCTTCATGCTGCCATAGCTGGAGAACTGCTCCTCTAAGTCCTGAAAATGCTTCCCAGTGAAAGCTGCAGCTGCTCTAAGGGACAGGTGGCACCTCCCAGCACACCCCCACCTCCGGACCGCCGGGTACAGGTTTGGTGCAGCACCTTATCACCTGAGGGTGCTCCGACTGGGGCAAGCCTTGCCCATTACCAGTTTGGCACGCTCACACTCCGGTGACAGCTTTGCCACGAGCGCAGCCTCCTGCAGGGACAGGGGCTGCCCCTGGACACACCGCTGGCGATGGCAGACCTGTCCCCCAAAATCCTCCTCATGTTAGTGTACCCGTACCAGCTGCAGGGCTTGCTGTGGGTGTGCATTCACGCAGAAGTGCAGCAGGGAGGATAACGACCCCGTAAGCAGGGCTGCGAGGACCAGCTGCAGGCAGAGGATCAGCACCCCTGAAGCCCCCGGGTGGCCTCTCTGATCCAGCTGCCTTTTCATGGCTCTTTGCTGCACTTCTCCACTTGTAAACAACTCTGGCTTTTATTTGACCTGTCTCAGGAGTGATTTTCCTCTAAGCCAGACCTTTCAGCATCTCAGAAAGCCTGCAGCACATAAAGGTAACACAAAGAGATGAGATTTTCTCCATCCTTTTCAGCGGATTTAAGCTTGATTGACAAGCCCTGTTCTAGTGCCGGCAACTGGGATTTCCGAGGCGTGAGTGTTAATGGGTTTTTACATTAGTGCCTTGCGTGCAAATCCCAGCTTCTGCGGCTGGGTTGCTGCTGTCCCTCAGGTGAGTCTGTTGTCTGCCGGTCTTCTGGCCTTTCCGTAGGGGCGTTGCTGTCTTCTCTCTTTTTCTCCAGGAGCCAGCAACCTGTCGCCAGTTTTGCTTCAGCTTAGAGACGAGGGAGAGCAGCAGGGTGGTGCCTTTGTGATATGTTTGCTCTTATTTTGTCCAGCTGTTTTTTAATTAACCTGGGCTACAGCAGCTTCCACCTCATACCCTCCCAAGTGTTTGGTGAGCTTCGTCCTTCCAGAGTTGTTTTGGTGACCGGTTAATCCTGCAAACCCCTGCCGATTTCCTGCTTTCTTCTGAGAAGTGATTTGTTTCCCCATTTAACATATGCTCCTCTTCCATCTCTCCCTTTAATTTGCAGAGTCTGAAAACAGTCAATGAGTTTAGGATGAAGGCTGAGAAAGAGAAAGTTGCCAAGAGCTTGGAGCTGTTGAACTTCCTCCTCAAAACAGTGACGCAGCAGGTGAGAGCATGACCCGATCCTGCGTAGCTTTGGCTCCTTGACACGCTGACCCTGTGCCAAATGGCTGTTCTGAGTGCCACCGAGGTCTCTGACAACTGTCAGGCTTGGATTTTACCTTGTGACTCCTTCGTCACTGCCTCCCTTCTCCTGGAGGGAACTCCTGGCTGGATTTGAGTACAGAGAAGCCCTCCAGTCTGAAGGAGTGATCTACAGCTCTTGAGAGCTGATCTCCAAGAACTTACTGAAGGATTTGTGCAGTGTTCTGCAAACATCTGTGACTTCTCCTTTCTCATCAGGAGAAATCCAGCCTAGGGTACAGTGAGGGTGAGCTGGGTTTTGTCCCAGATGATTGCTCTCTCCTCTTCACCGAACCCCAGAGACTGATTACCAGAAACTGAGACTTACGCAGAAGCTTTGTGAGCTGGAGTGAGGCATTGTTCAGCTCTAAGGAGAAACGGCATTTTTAACATGAGGAGATTTTCTATAGGTGACAAAATCAGTTTCCAACATGGTTTTATTTACGAGAGCAAAATCACACAAGCAGCATAATTGCTGAAGCCCAGTTTCCTACTGATAAGCTCGCACCACAGCCCATTTCTTTGTGGAGACCTAATAGGAAAGTGGGTGGGGAGAGATTATTTCCAAGGACCTTGGAGGACCTGAATAGCCTCTGAGACACCCCTTCTGTCTGGTTTTACTGAAATTGTCCACCGGGTCACAGAAGCTGTTAGAGGCAGTCAGAAGAAGCATGATTGTGTTCTTTAGAAACCAGACTGAAAACGCTTCTGCTCTTCTTGAGGATAGGTACGTGGCACATCATCTTCGTCCCCCCTTTCCCAGTCACGGGATGGAAAGGAAAAAGGACTAAAGGACCTTTCAGTCCCTTTCATGCCAGTACAATTTGAGCTTAGACTCATGTCTGTCATGCTAGAGACCCAGTTTTCAAGCAAACCCTGTATGTAGTGGCATGGTGGAACTCACCAATTTTTGCCCCAAATCGAAGCACTGATGTGGATGGGCTCAGGGCAGTGGCCTAGAGAAGCCTGGTGGGTCCGACACGGTTTTGTCCTAAGGATGGGCCTGTGCTCTGCTGCTGTGAGTGCCCCTTCCGAGTTCACCCTGCACGTTGTCAGTGTGCACTTGCCTCTTGCAGAAGCTGCACGTGGAGCTGACGAAGTTGGACAAAGTGCTGGTAGCTCTGAACCAGGAAGGCATCAGGAAGTCAGCACGCCTCGACTCTCTCTACTGGAACGCCATGCGATGGCTGAATCACACGTACGTATGGCTGGCCCCTGGGCTTCTCGGCTCGCCTGCGGGGCTGCCCGCCTGTCCTGCTTGGCTGCTTTGAGATGGGGAAGTAGGAAGAGAAGGGAAGTCAGGGCACAGAGCTCAGACTGGGGTTTGACTTAAATGGAGCTCCTGGCTTGGTGAGGTTGAAACGCTTCTTGTTTTGCTTGGCGCCAGGCTCATTGCTCAGGTGTGTGCATGCTTAGGATCGGTCCTTTTTTGGAAGAGGATTGGGAGGCAGGTCTGATGCCTGATCTGCTCTTGCCAGCAGGTGTAAGGCAGTCGATTACCCAAGGACAGAGCACCTGCTCTCAGCAGTTCTGAGCGATGGCCTGGTGTAAGAGCCGTCGCCAACATTGCAGGGGATTTCTGGGCTGGGCTGAGTCACTCAGCTCCTACCACATCAGCAGGTTGATCATGCAAATGTGAGCCTGGAGGGAACAAGTAGCTGTCACAGGAAGCGAGTGAATACCAGAGAGACCCTGCCACGGACCTTCAGCCCCCTGCAGTGATTTTGGGGCTCCTCAGTGCCTGGATCCCCAGTCAGGTTGCCTTGCAGCTTTGAAGGCTGGGAGTGCTTCATGCTTTCATACTGTGTTGAATGGCACCTGGATTTGACTTCTACTCCAGGAAAAAAAGAAGGGCAGGATCTTTTTTTCGTTCATGTCAGTAGCTTGCAATTGGAATTTTTGCTTCCTCTTCCTCCTGGCAGCATTTAGCGATGTGCACAGTGTTGGGTAAGTGCTGGGTGTCTCTGCTGACGGCTGGGAGTCGCAGTCCCAGCGTGTGGGTGGCCTGGTCTGTGGCATCTCAGCCCAGTAAGAGGTTCTGGGAGAAATGCTCACACGTGGCTCACTGTGAGAAGGCTCACAGGCAGGGAGGAATTGCACAAGGCAGCTGAAACTGTTGATGTGGCCCCTCCTGATGCCTCGAACAGTCTGGCAGGCATGGTGGCCTCACCCAGCCCTGTGGCACAGCTCCGGTCCCTTTAGCAGTGCCACACAGGTCGCTTGGCACCGTGCTGCTGCGTTTGGCCCAGGGGCAAGGCCTGGGTTAGCAGCAAGGAGAGTCTGTGAAGGGGATTGCTGAGGGTGTAGCAGGTAGGAAACACCGAGCTGTGCTTGCTGCCCGAGGAAGGAATGGGGTTTGAGGGCACAGCCTTCAGTCACTGTTGGTGCCATCTTGCTGTGAGACCCAGGGATCTCTGTGCAGGTAAGCTGGACCAGACCTACAGCAGGTGTGGTTTGTACCCAGCACCCTGGTGGAGGTGCTGAGAGGCAAACACTAGCATCGTGTTGTCAGGATGTTTTTTTTTCTACCCTGAACTGACGCAGCACGAACAACTCTCCAGGAAGGCTGCGGGATTGCCGCCTGGTTCCTTTTCAGGATTCCTTTCTGGGGACTGAGCTGGCTCAGGGCAGTGTAGCCGGGATGGTGGTGGAGCTGTCAACTGGCTCTTGTCAGAGATCGGCAGCAGCACCGGGTGCCTTGCATGCAAACCAAGGCTGCCTGGGTGAGACTGGAAGGGTTTGTGGGGGGTTCCTGCTGCAAGACCTCTTGGCACTGTCAGCAAACAGAGGCCTTGCTGGGGCTGTCACCCGGGACAGACAGGCAGACAGCATCTCAATAGCCTTGCCGGAGGCCGTGGGCGGTTTTGTTTGGGAAGGTGGGGTAAGTACAGCATTGTCTCGGAGGGACAGGAGCTCGAGGGATTCTGCCTGAAGCCTCTCTGTGCCTGGTCCAGCCCCCGCAGCTCAGTTCCCCAGCCCCGCTGCGGGCTGCGGACCCCCTCTGGGATAACAACGCTCATCCTTGCGGCATGCCTCTGCTTCCTTCTGCTTCTGCCTGTTCGTGGCCTGCCTGCAGCGTGCATCACAGTGCTTCCTGGCCCTAAACTGAGTTACTGTTGATTTTTGGTATTCTCTCTGCAGGAAGCCCAAGAAAGAGAAAACAGCCAATAAGCCTGCGCAGGGAGCAGAGCCGCTTAAGCGGAAGAAGAAAGGCTTCCTCCCAGAGACCAAGAAACGCAAGAATCGCAAGAAAGTCGTCCAGGAGAACGGAGTAGCACCAGTAGGTAGTGAAGATGGAGAGCCAGCAGCCCCAGAGGAGCAAGCCCTGGGAACAGAAAGCCCTAAGCAAAAGCAAGGCCTCGTGCCTGGCAGCAAGAAACGCAAGAATCGGAACGGAGGGGTCAGCGAGAACGGGGTGGCAGCAGCGGGCAGCAGGGGTGAAGCTGTGAACGGTGGAGATGCCGTGGTGGACAAAAAGAAGAAGAAGAAGAGGAATAGAAAAAGGAAAGGTGATGCAGGTAACAAAGCTGAACAGGTTCCGGCTGCAAAGAAAGCCAAAGGGAGTGCCAGCCAGGAGACCCTGCAGAAGCAGGGCAAAGCCAAGAAGAAAAGGAAAGAGAAAAAAGCTCCAGCACTGCAGGAGTAAAAGTTCATGGACTCACCCAGGCCTGGCATGGCCAGTGTGACTCAGAGGACTGTTTTAGCATCTTTTTATAACTATATTTTTATGCCCTCCTTGAATTTAAATAAAACCACCATAATGCTGAGCTCTAACGCTGTAGGTCTGGCTTGTGTGGGAGGTTCAGCCAAAGCACGGGGAGCTTCAGGAGGCCACGTCCTCTCTGCGCTCGGGCAGGCTCCCCCTCTCTCTCCTCTGGCAGTGCCAAACAGCTTGTGCTCGGGAGCACAGCCTCCTTTTTTTTTCCCCATGATTTCCCCAAGGCAAAAGCGAGAGGCTTGCTTGGATTCCCTGGGGAGATGCGGTAGGTGAGCTGGCACTGCTGAGTCGTGTGGTCAAGCCCTGTAGGAGGTTCAGAAGTGATCCTTAAAGGGACATTGCTGTCCTGGCCAGGCCCAGCAGTGCTTGCAGCTTTTCCAGGCTGGTAGATGCTGAATACCTTAAATACCTGGGGGTTAAATGGGTTTGCACTTGCATATTCTGAGGTTAAATAAATCCAATTTGGGCCGTTCAGGTGTCACCAGTAACTACCATGAGCTCACCTCTTTGCCTTCCCCTGCAGAGCCCTTTGCTGGAAGGGTGATGGGAGCACAGGGACATCAATAAAGCAGCGAAGCAATGGAAATGGTTAATTGATCTGTTGGGCTGCCAGGCCCACGGTACAGCCACGCACACACCTGCTACCAGCAGGCCTGCAGCACTCTGCAAAGGTGATCACTCGGAAAAGCTGCTTCTTATCCCCAGGCTCCTGAATGCCATCACCGCCCTGCAGAGCACCAGGACCACCTTCTTCACCATGCTGGGCTCTTGGCTCTCATAGGAGCTGGCTCTCAAGGTGTTTGAAACCCCACTCACGTTGTGGTTGCCTCTAAAGCCTCTTCCCTCCTTGCCTCACCCCCATCCTGCTCCGGGAGGCTGGAGGAGTGCGGCTGGCCCTGCCTCCTGTCCCCGCATCGCACATCCCTGCTGTCCTCATGGTGCGGAGCAGCTCAGCCGTGGCTCAGTGCAGACGCAGACTCTGGAGCAGGGCTGCTCCCGCCGCGCCTTTGGCTCTCCCCCCGCAGGTGGGTCTGTTCTGCCAGGCACGGGTAAGGGCACCGGAATTGTCGTGGTGCTTTTGGAGGGAGCGAGAGAAGAGCTGCAAAAGGCCAAGTTTGCCCGTTTCTCTGCCTTTGCAATGACTCTTAAATGGCCTGAAGGTCTCCAGGAGGCAGCTGCACTTCCACATCCCAGCAGCGATCCCTGAAGCCTGCTGCGCACCCGAAGGAGCGAGCCGGCTCCTGGCAGCAGCGGGTAAGGGCTGGAGCTGTGGTGCCTGCTGGCAGGGTTCAGCAGAGGGTGTCCTGCCTGTCCCTGCCTCTTGCTTCCTGCCTTCACAGCTGCCTTCCCTGGCCCTCCAGGGAGGCAGCACCGAGGAGCACTTGGTCGGTGCATTGGAGGCTGCAGCCTTCGTCTGTGCTGGATGAGGAGGGGGAGGCTGGCTGGAGCTGGGCTCTTTGAGTCAAACACCTCAAGGTGTTTGGCCTGGGAGGCACAGACTGGGGAAGGAGGTGAAGGGGAGCTCTGCGAGGTTATCAGGGTCCCTTGGCACGTGAAGGGAAGCTCTCCTTTAGCCCCCTCAGGCTAACTGTTGGCCTCCAGGCTCAGCAGGGGCTGCAGGCAGGTGGCTGTGGTGGTGCAGGACTGAGCTGAGTGAAGGCTGATGTTGGCATCTCTGTGCAGTGCTCTCACACTTGCAATTTCCCCACCTCAAACACCAGCCAGTTCTGAGCACATCAGGGCCGGACTCATCCTGACAGCGCTTTTCTCCCAAGCCCGTTGTTGATCTGGATGTTATTGCAGGGTCTCGACTAGAAGAGCTGCTCTTGCAGCCGGCAGGAGAGCTGCCAGCCTTTGTGCCCAGCCAGGTGTTGGCAGTTATTGCTGATCCTGTCTCCAAGAGCAAGGAGACAGAGGGCTGCTGGCACCGGGGATGTTGCCCAGTCTCTGCCATTTCATACTGAAAGCTGGTTCGTTGCCTGGTTAAAACCTCAGTCCCAGCTAAGCCCCTGGATCTCGATGCCCCTCCAGCTGTCTCCTGAGTGACGACTTTTCAACTATTGTGCAAATGCAGCAGGTAAGAGGCCAGCAGGTCATCCACATAAATGGTCTGGAGATGCTCTGAAGGGGAGCAGAGGTTTCACGTCTTGAAGTCTGTCTCACTAACCATCTACTTCCTTCTTTTTGGGCCTGTAAGTAGGATGTCCTGGGACTTTGTACCACTGCCCCTGCAGAACCAGAGGAGAAACAGAGCGCAGGTGTGGGGAGTGGGAAGCCAGGTGAGCACACGGGGACGTGGGTATGCGGGGAGGGGGAGGACAGCACTGGAGCCCCCCAGGTGTCTGTGGGGCTGTGCAGCAGGACAGCAGCAGCTTGATGGTGCTGTGGGAGCTGAGCGTGGTGCTCGCAGCAGCAGGGCTGGGGCCATACCGCGCTGGGCTCTCCAGTTTTTATGCTGCCACCTCACTTCTGTGGGACCAGGAGCCCGCTCCTGGGCCTGGTAGGGGGTGTTGGGGGTGGCACAGCAGGTACTGTGGCCTCACAGCAGGAGTCTGCCCTGCGAGCCCTTGCAGGTAAAGCCTTTGGGGGTGTCTGAGTGTCTCCTCCCCAACTTGTGTGATGTGTGGCCCTCAGACACCGCTGACTTGTTTTAAGGACCTAGGTGTGAATCCACGTGGATCCATTTGTGCTTTTGGGAGGAAACCAGGGAAGGGCAAGGCACGACGTGGAAGCTGTGCTGGCCTTGGATCTGGCAGGGGGATGGCACCTGGGTAGTGCCCTGGAGAGGCCGACTCTGACCTCCTTGATAGCTGCTGTGCTCGTGTGTGTGTCTGCAGCATTTGCAGAGCAGTCAAAGGGAAAAGGGACAGGAAAGCTGCGAGGCATTGTGCACACTGCTGCAGTAACAACTTCATTGCCAATTAAATTACCTGACTTTAGACTGGCTTTGATGCACAGCGTATAAATGCAGTCACTAATCCACCATGGCAAATCGTGTTTCACTGGCACTTATTTGTGCCTTCTAACGATTGCAAAGGTTTCGTTTGCCTTGATTTCATGTCCATCTGTCACCGGACCTTCAGGGCTTTCAGGGGATAGACCGGGCTTTGATTTTAATGAAGCCTTTTCTTTTCAGCTGTCCTGGGCTCAGAAGCTCTTTGGCAGTGATCAGAGCTCGAGGGTTCTGCTGAAGGCAAGAAGAGAGCCGCAGGCCCTGGGGCTCTGAGCTCTGGGAGTGCTCCTGCCTGTCTGTGGGCCTAATGCTAGAGAAAGGCCTCTGTCTGAGGCAGGTGAGGTCCTGCGAGGAGCAGGGCTGTGAACTCGCCTTTCTCAGTCCAGTGCCTGTTTCCTGTCTGAAGGTAATAGACTGTTTTAACCAAAATCGTGATCTTTTGCCTGTGACTGGCAGAAGAGTTGTCCTGAATTCCTAAGGGAGGATTTGGACAGGGTGTGAAGGTTGGGATAAGGCTGGCTCGTCCGTGCATATAAGGCTGCATGTGGTAGTCAGGTGAAGCTGGTTGGTAGAATCTGTCTCCTGCAAAGGGGAATAAA
The DNA here is from genome assembly GCF_011077185.1 of Oxyura jamaicensis. Classification (NCBI taxonomy): domain Eukaryota; kingdom Metazoa; phylum Chordata; class Aves; order Anseriformes; family Anatidae; genus Oxyura; species Oxyura jamaicensis. Next base: position 3,319,049 of record NC_048911.1, read on the forward strand.
ACCTGCCTGCCCCAAGCTGACCCTGTGCTGGTCCATGTCCTTCCTCTAAAGCTCTTTCAGATCTTTGCCGTGGCAGGAGGCCCTGCAGTGTCAAGGTAAAAACCTCAGCCAGTGCAGCTGGGCTCAAGCTGAGCTAGCTCTGAAATGCTCCTGGTGAACACTTCGGGGCTTAACAAGAGGGAGAGATGCTGTGAATGGGGAGAGGAAGTTTTCATGACAAGAGGGCGACTGCTGGGGCACTGGGAGTGCCCTGCCACTCCAGCTGGTTGCTGCTGATTTGCAGATTTGGACTGGAGCGGTGCCTTGCGACAGGCTCTGTGCTGTGAGGGGTGTCCCAGGCTGGCTGCAGACCCTCTGTTCCTAGCATCCAGGGTCACAGCACGGCTTTTCCTGGTGGCCGGAAAGCCTGGCCGTGTGGATTTCCTCCTGACTTGCATCTGTTGGCCATTGCATATAGCCACAGAAAAGGATGAATCAACTGTAAACGCATCCTTCTCGGCGTATTTTTCAAATGCTAAGCTTAATGTTTTATTTGTGTCATACCGAGATTCTGCTGGGGACAACAGGAGAGGGCTGAAGTGGGTTGGAGTTGATTGGAAGTGAAAGAGAGGTTGCCAAGCAGTTGGGATCTCTGTACAAATGTAAATGACCGCCCAGCAGCGAGCTCAGACACCTCCAGCACAAATGGCAGCAGCTTGTTTGAGCCCACTTGGTCTTCCCAAGGCGACGCACTGCTCTGGTGTCGATGTGTGTCAGGGGTGGTCAGAGAAGTTACTCTGCAGGCTCATGCAGGGAGGCTGTCGTCAGACTGCAGATGGCCTTGGTGGGATCTCTGGGAACCAGCGTGGGGAGGATTTACGAACAGGGAAGGGGACGGGGGCTGGAAGAGTAACCGAGTGTCCGTGTGGTTGTGTGGGGGGTGTGGGTATGGGCACATGGATGTCTGTGATCCAAAAAATAATGTGAACAGCACAGTCATGTTAGCAGTTGTTGGCTGACGGATGCTGAAGTAGCAGAGCTTCAAAGCTGAGCTGCTGGAACATCAAAATCTATAAAGCCGTGCTTAAGTCCCTTACACAGTACGATTAAGCTGAAAGCCCTGAGATGCTGTGCCAGAAGGTGATCAGGGCTGACTTTTTAGGCAGACAAATCCTTTGCTTGCAGGGGGGCGGGTGTCCTGGCCTGGACACTTGCTCTGTGTTGTAGGAAAAGCACACTAAAGGGAGGCACTGCAGAGGCCTGTAGAACACGGAGAATGCTTCCATGGCTGGTTAGAGAAGACACTTGGGCTTAAACATGCCTTGTCAGTGCGGCCAGGGCAGGAGAGCTGGTGTGCAGCAGCACGTTGCACCTGCAGCAGCAGAACCAGCCCCTTCGCCTCTTTTTGCCCACAAACAGCCAGCCACTGCCCTGTGGAGCCGGCAGCTGTGACCTGGCAGGACCCCTGGAGAAGGGAGGCCTTGGGGCCAGCCGTGCCTTGGGATTAATTTCCTGCCCTGCTTCTGCCCGTTGTCCCAAACATCTCACCCATGGCTACAACCGCGCTGGCTTTGCTGTCAGCTCACCCTGTGTCTGCCCACCACTGACACCTTCCCCTAAAGCTCCAACCCCAGGCGGCTGACCCAGGGAAAAGGAGGCTGCCACCCACCACCCCTGCTCCCCCTGCCCCTGCCAGTGGTGGTGTTTTTAAACCAGCTCCAGGCAGGCTGGTGGCCAGCCCGGACACCGTGCGCTCGCTGGGACCATGTCAGAGTGTTTGTGGCAGGAGCCGTGGGGCTTGGGGCAGCCTTGTCCCAGGGACCAGCCCTGCAGGCAGCAGCCACAGGAGTGCGCAACCAGAGCAAGTGGTGACACAGGAAGGGGAGCCGGGAGGTATGTTTTAAATACTTTTATTTCTTAATTTACATAAAGGTATATATTTGGCTTATTTCTCTTTTTTATACTCTGAGATTCACAATCAATTGCTCTTAAAAAATAAAATAGTCATTTGCTTCTGAAAGAAATCAGAAAACTATTTTATACTCCTCCCTTGTATAACAAGAAAATATACTATTCTACTCCCATACATCACATAGTAAAAGTGGTTGTAAGTGCTGGTTTACCAAACAATAAAGCAAACAGAGAAGAAAACAAACAATTAGGACAGAAGGTGCAGAGAGGAACTCTGCTTTCCAGAGTACATCCATTCATCTAGTAGGGTAACGTCACCCTGAGGTTCTCTCTTAGCTAGTCTATAAAAGGAGAGAGGCTCTTGGGTTCACCCAGATCCTAAGTGGTGGCAGCAGGAGGCAGTGTAGTTACTCGGGCTGGCAGCTTGCTGCTTTTTGGGTAATTTTCTTGCCTCTCTGTGCAGTTCCCGTTACCTCTGTTCCTCTTGCTGTGTACGAGCAGCCTGGCTGCTTCACAGTGGTACACTGGTGCAAATGCACTGTTAGCTGTGGGGGGAGTTAACACTTGCTTAAAAAAAAAAAACAAAACAACAACAACAAACTGTTCATGAAGTGGAGCAGAAGGAAGCCCTGGTGGTTAACTGAGGGGCATCTTGGACTGTCCCTACACCCTGCACACCCTTGGACACCTCTGGACACCCTACGCCCTGCACAGGCAGGTGCAGACCCTGATGCGTGCAGCAAGGCTGCATCTAACACTGGGTCCCAGGGAGCGCAGGGAAGGTGGAAGGAGCCTACACTGCACCTTGCTGCAGCCCTGCGGGGAGAGAGGTGGGAGCAAGGGCACAGCACTGCGGAGGGGCCAGCCACAGCCTGAGGAGTGGGGTAAGGTACGATGCAGCAGCACCAGCCAAAAACCTGAACCCTGTCCCCTCGCTTGGCTCCCTCTCCTGCGATGTATACATGCACATGAGGGACGGGGTGCTTGCTCCCTTTTGGTGTAGTATTTTCCCCTATGTTTTCAAATGCATCCAAGGGCTGCTTTTTGTGCGCACTCATTTTCAGACAGTCACATGAAGTCGCTTTGTGTGCGGGAAACCAGTGGCTTTAAAGGTGTTTCTGTCCTTACTGCGACTATTTAATTTTATGTGGAAGTTCTGCATTGTGAACATAACCTTGATGGTCTGAACAGCTATTTATTTAAGTGATGGGCTGAAATCTTGCATTGTTGGTTGTGATGGGTACTAAAATATGTGTATTCTTTATTAAAAACTAATTATCTTCTCCTATTAACATCTTTTCTTTATAGAAACAGGAATACTAATTTTAAGAAGGGTTGTTCTTCAGCTTTGCTCTAAGTAGTATGTATCCAGCCTAGACTTCTGTTCTCATTGCAGAAACACTTCCTATGTGTATACCAAAAATGGTTCCACTTCTACACTGCTTGATGAGGTCAACAGCCAAATGCTCCTAACAGCTTCTGGGCCTGATTACATCTATACCTACCTAAAATGGTTACACACGGAGCTATAATGGAAGCCAGCACAATCCTGCATGCTAAAGTCCTGAATTCAGCACCAGTATAGTATGATATGGAAAGCCATATTTAATAACGGGGAGCTTCTGACCTCTACTATTGTACAGAAACACAACGTCACTTCATTTCAGCAGTGAGTGTCTCAGCTCTGCACGTACAGAAACTGAGCCCCAGGTAGCGACTTTCCCCACGTCACGTACTGGCAGAAGTGGGCCTGCGTCTTGGGACAGGGAACTCTGCGTTAGGATCCAAGGAACAGACTTAAATGGCAACATGGGTCCAGCTTCTGTTTGGTAGTATTGCATGGTTCCAACCCAGACTTGATGTACCTGTTAGTGATTTATTCGTGCAGACCCTTGATCTTGGTGATCTGGTTTCCCTCTAATGGTCGGGATACCTTTATAGAAGCTCTTGCTGAATAATTCTTCTGGTTTGGAATACAAACACACAGCTAAAACAAGACACTCAACAAGAAATCCAAGCTTTCAGCTTCTAGCCATTTGAATACGGATCCATGAATATGAAAAGGGGCAGCAGCCAGATTTTCTGTCCCTTCTCCTGTTCATCTCTCCTGAGCTGTCACAGCTGCTGCTTTGGCTCCCCTCTCCTAGCCTGGAACATGTGGGAGCAGGGATTCGGGGGTCCCTTGGCATGGGACTGCTGCAGGTAGGACTCGTTTCTCATTCCCTTGTTTACTCCCATCCCCTTATCCTTGTTAAAAAGAAAGCCACTGCAATTTCCTTCATATTCACAGAAGATAAAGCTGGCCTCCTGTAACAGTGCAGAGCTTCTCCAACAAGGACTGGGGTTTGTCACAAACAAGGAGAGCCAGTGAAACTACAAACATTTAAGTTCCCTTTTCATTATTGACTCCTGAGAATTACATTTAAGGATAATAGCTAACCTCTGAACTTCTGCATTAATGCTTTGTTTTGTTGACAGTAAATGCTACAACAGAGAGAGCCTATCAGAAAAGCAGTTTGGGAAATAGGCAAATCTTCTTTGGTCTCTGAGATGAAATGACTAATTGTTTGGTTGCTTTTTGTTTCTTTTTAGCCAGCTCAACAAGGAATTTCTTAATGGGAATCAGAAATTCATGTGCCTGTAAAGCCAAAAATTTGGCTCCTAGACTACAGCACTGGTATTTCCCCTACAAACGTAAATAGTGGCACGAGGTGGAAATGAAGCATTGTTTTGGATTTGTTTTGCTTTATTATTTCTAGCACCCACTTGCTGTTTTCCAGAGGATGCCCAAGCACTCAAGGAAAATTTCTGGCTCTAGTTGCTTAACCAAATCTTAGAGCCATTGTAAAAGTATTTGAGGTGACAGACTAGCCTCTGCAGAATAGTCCTGTGGAGGCTCGTGAGGAGGAAATGCTCACGTTATAGGAGTCACCCTCAAAACACATCTGCCTGGGCAGAGCCTGGCTGTGCAGTGAATGTTGACCGGTTTGCTGGTAACTGGAGTTACTGACTGTCTTTACAGCAGTGGTGTACTGTAGCTCACAGTACATCCTGCAAATGAATGAGAGATGAAACTCACCTTTACTAACCTTCCCATGTCCCTGAACAAACGCACACCGTGATCAGGACAGCCAACTTCCAGGCTTAAATCGGGCCCAGTCCCAGCGTTGCATTTCCTTTGCTGATTTAGTCCTTGCAGCCCAGCCATAGCTACTTACTAAACATGAGCACAAGAGCGAGGTGCATTCACCTTCTCAAGGTGTGCACTAAACTGGAGAGTCTAAACTACGGGAGCCATCTGAACATTACAAAGGGAGTGGGGAGCTCACAGAAGAATGCCCGTTCTCTGGAAGCCTGACTTTTTCCCCAGGGTCTGTGCTCTCCCTCCTTCCCCACACTCTTGCAGCATCAGGCTGACATAGCATAAATTCGGCTTGTGGTGGTCAAGTGCAGGACATAAGACTCCTGGGGAATGGCACTCTGACTGCTTTACAGACACACTCTGCTGCATTTGTTCAGACACTGGCCTTGTATATGAAAGATCTCAAGTACATCTTCATAAAGATAGATGATTAACTGACACCCCAGTAAGAGTAGGCTGGGAGTATGCTGGGGGTTGGACATGCGTTACACCTAACCATCGTTCCAAAGGGAACAGCTACTCTAAAGTATCAGCCACCTGCTTTGAAAATACTGACAAGGGAGAGTTAGCACTGACAATCCACAGACCATGATATGCGTGTAAACAAAGCGTGGTGTCACTGGCACAGCAGTATTGCACTACCAGGCCCTAGGTAAAGCAATTCAGCCAGCTGGATTTTGGTATTTTAAAAACCTGTGAATCTCCTAGGCAAGGCTGAATTTAGCATATTGAGCAAAATCTGGAGCCCCTAGGTATTTCTGTCAGAAGTTCTGGGCCTTTCTGTAACAACCGCCAGCATACCCAGTGCAGCAAAACTCTCTCCTCTGTCCCACTGCTCAGCCTCAGGTGACAGGCAGTCATCCATCCCCTGGGACTCTTCCTGTGGTGCCCCTCCAGGGCCTGATAGCAGGGCACTGAGATGAGGAGAGTTGTGGACGTATTCGTGGCTGGTAGGGTTGCACAGGCAGCTCCAGATCTCAAACGTTTAAATAAAAACTGTTTATCTAAATATATATATTTATATATATGTCTTCAGCAGAGATAAAGCATCTTATGACGTATTTAAATAAAAAATAATAATCTGAATTGAGCCTTCAGTGTTAAAGAAAAGGTGATGTACAGAACAGGTCCCCAACTAGTGCAGTCTCTGGGTGCAGGAGTGCTGGCAGAACAGCAGCATTTGCTAGGACGGAGGTTGTCCTATAAACGGTGTGGACTTCATCGGCTACAACTAAAACCATATACACAATCTACAGTCACTCACTTGGGCTGTGGGGCCGGCGGAGAGTTGCTTGCGATGCTCAGAGGAACCTGGGAATGTCCTTACGCTCCAGCAGCGTTTGTTCCAGGCTGCCCTGCTCATCTCCTGCTGCCTGGCCCCGCAGGCGGAGCGCTGCAATGGGTTTGGTGCTGGAGAACCCTCCCGGGGCGGCGTGGAGCTAAAGGAGCCACCGGTTCCAGTATGGAAGGGCTTTGAGCTGGAGATTGTGGTGGTGGAAGCTGGAGTCCACATGTGGTTTCCTTCACTGGCAACTACAAACAAGACAGAAGGTGGTTAGTGGGCTCGTTGTGAGTGGTGCTTGGAAATGGTGAAGCACAGAGATGCTGTGATCCAGGCCAACTCTGCCCCAGATTTACTCCTGCCTGTGCTACTTAAGGGCATCAGCTGTGTCTTGTTCACCACGGTGTTACAGGTACAGCTGCTGTGGTGTGGGTTGAAATGGCACAGGGGAGAGCAGGGCTGAGTTTTGCTAGGCTGCTTTTAACCCCACCAGTTCATCCAAGAAGAGACCGCCTCTCACCTTAAATTGTCATTTTTCAAAACCGCTTCCCTGGAGAGCCCAGTTAGGGGTGGGGGCAGCCCAGCATGCACATCCCCAGCACGGAGCCCTGCTGGCAGCCCTGCTGCTGACAAAGTGGAGCAGGCGCTGCCTTCAGCCCACCGCTGGTGGTGTGCACTGGCTTTAAAGAGCAGCATCAGCATCTCTCCTGACGGGTGAGATACCTCTTGTGCACGCTGTGGGTTACTGAAGCAGCCAGCTGCGTTCCTAGGTTATATGGGAAGGATAACCAGCTCCCACTGCAGGACTTCCTGAGAGAGGTTCTGTGCTTCATACTATGCAGGAAATTGTCCCTGACCTTAAAAATCAGTGACTGCAGGGTTATGGAAAAACTCTATATAAGGATACCCTGGTTTCTCTCAACTTGTATAAAATTGGGCCAAAAGAGAAAAAAAAAAGAAAGTACGGTGAAAAAAACCTGTGTGCACAGGGCCCAAGTGTTCAGTTCTGTAAGGGAAGTCGTAGCAACACCAACTGATACTTGCTCCCCAATTCTTTGTCTTTTTTTTTTTTAAAAAAAAAAAACAAAACACACTTTGTCTAAAAGCTGCTGAGAAATGACAGTAGATGATTACACATCCAGCCCAGTGACTGCAAGGTACAGGCAGGCCTACTTTATCCTTAGCCTCTACCAAAACATCCTCCCCTGTGTGGAAATAACACATCTGCTATACTGATTGTAATAAATCGTTTTCCCCAAAAGGCCCTGCTTAAGTGTGTTACCGAGTTCTGATTTTATGATTAGTCTTTCAATGCATTTAATTCATAGAAGATAAATCTCTTCAAAAAACAGATCTTGCTTTAATTAATTTTGGCTACAATAAAATGCTGGGAAGTGTTTATCAATTGTTGCAGCTCTGAGCTGCGATGCTGTGACTGCTGGTGAACGATAAGAACTGCGTGAGCACAAGGGAGGAGAGGGAGTGGGAGAGGGAGTGGGAGTGGGAGTGGGACTGGCCCGCTGGCTCCCTGCCAGGGTCTCAGATGCGTCACCCTTGATCGAGGGTTGCAGCGGGGACAGTCCTAGCAGCAACGCACGCATTCTCGTGCTGCCAGAAAACATTTTTCAGCAGAAATGTTTGGATTTGGAATCTGCTAGAAATGGTCATGTGATAGTGAGCAGATGTTAGACCAAAAGCAAAGCAGCAGCAAGTTTTGGGAACGCAAGATGCATTCGGGCAAAGCCGAAATTCTGGCTTTGGACACTCACACCTTTGGTGTTCAAGTTGATAGGGGTTGTATGGCCTTACCTGCTCCAAGAGGGGAGCACAGGGTTTCTGGACATACCTCAGTGCAACAAAGGACACTTGAGTTTTGACCCCTGGTTTTTGTGTTCTCGCTTTGCTCTGATTTGGGTCCAAGGCAGCAAAGTGCAGATCATGGCTGCCTAAAGTTAACCATTTCCAAGTGATATGAAAAGAAATGAGTTGGTAGGGGTTTGGGGTGGATGGACAGCTGAAACCAGTTGCTGGTTGGGGTCACTCACCGTCTCAGACCTTCACGGAGGCTGGTGGCATCACGAGGTGATTCACCCTGGGGGAGGGAGAACAAGAGCGACATGAGAGAGCTGCAACTAGCCAAGAAGTAGACTTCCAAAAAGATACCAGCCTCTTAAATCCAGGTTCCCACTGCTTAACAGTTTCTAAAGAGATAGGATGTTACACTACAGGGCAGGACAGTTATTAAAGCTGAAACCCTTTCACAGTGGTGTCTGATAGCAGTTCTGACAATTGCTGGAACACGCCAAGTAATATTGCTGACACTAATTGACAAGGACTTGGGAAGGCCCCGGAGGCATTCAGACGTAGCAATTGTTTCCCGAAGCCAGTGACAAGGCTGTGCATACAATGGCTGTTGGATGGTGTCCTTCAGACTTGACAGCATAAATGTAAACAGTCACCACTGATAAAAATTAAATTAAAAAGAAAGCTGCCTTTCAATTTTCAGCTCCTGAAGCCCTGCTGCTGTTCCAGACAACTGCTCCCAAGTGATTGATGGGGTCCGGCGAGGACTGCAGCATCACCAGGGAGAAGCTGTTGCCTGCTGCTACTGAGGGCAGCAAGGGAGATGGATCCTGTTTGCTCTGTGAGGTACCCAGGGAAAAAAAAGCAGTAATAGTTTCACAAGGTTTATCCCGTAGACCTGCTCCTTCTTGTTGCAGCACACACCCTGTGCAATTCAGCCTTCCTCAGCAACAGCTCTGAGCTGGAGCTGCCACCAGCACTCCTGCAGCAGCAAATGTCCCCTCCTCTCTGGCTTTTTAAACACCACTCATGCCTTCCCAGCTTGTGGTTACTTAGGGACAGGAACAATCTCCTTTGATAATGTTAAGCCCAGCAGGGCCCTAACGTGGACTGTAAGAAGGACAAGTCACCCTCGGACTGTAATAGACCTGGGACTTGCTTTCTGTCTTGGGTGGTCACTGACATCAGTGGGAACTGCCGGGTTCTGGATAACCGTGCTGGAAAACCCCGACCTCACTCAAGGGTCTGGGTTTAAGGAGCCACGTTTCAGTGCTTTACCCAAATGCACTCTAGCTGCACTTGGCCAAGAGGAGAATAAATGAGTCACAAAGTAGGAGTCTTCTCATACCACTTGGCTGCTAACTTAGAATAACAAACTAAACCTGTGGTATTGTATACCTGAAAGGATTGCAGCAGGATTTTGCAATCACATGCAAAAGCACCAGTTCTCTGTGAATCAGTGAAAAACCTGGGCAGGTTTACAGGCAAGCTCACAGCAAGCATCTCTGCCTAAGTGCCTACCAGGTAAGAACTTCTCAGTGAAGCACCATTTTCCTTTGGAAAATGCCGATTCATTAAAACTCAGCTGTGGCTCCTCAGACTTCACACCTGACCCGAGACACCCTTTTATGCTGAAAAGGGATGGTGCTCGGTTAAGACCTGTTCCAGGATGAAAATGAACCAGTGGTTAGAGGTCACCTTCCAAGAAATATCTGCAGCAGAAATTGGCCCAGCTCAGCTCTTAACTTCACACCAACCTCACAGGGAGTTTTCTCCAAGACGCAAAGCAGCCTCTGTGTCTTTTCTGCATTTGAAGGCTCTGAACTGAAATGTTTCTGATGCAGGAGCTGCCCTAAGTTTCTTTGTAGAAATACCATTCTTTGTAGCCCTGCTGCACTGGACATTCTGTCGAACATCTTAACAATGCTTTAATTATCAGAATACATCAGAGAGATGAAACGTTACCTTGTGATGCTACAGTCAGTGCTGGAAGCAGGAAGTAAACCATGATGGTTTATGAAGCTATCACAATACTAAAACTCCAGCTGTTTGACTGCTCAGTAATGTTGGTGGAAAGGCACCCATTGGCACCCAAAGGCACCAAGGCACCCATTGCACATTTCTACAAGATGCAGAATATACACAGAAAATTTTGCTTTAACACTACGTTATTTAGTGTAGAGGAGCCCCTGCATTGCCGGCAGGTGGACACACAAGGCCTTGCTTCTCATATCACGTATGTGTCAGCCTCCTATGGAATAAAACGTACCTCCTGCGTAAGTACTTCTGCTGCCCTCAAGTCATGAGAATGACTTGTCCGCTGCATTTTAATGCATTTCTCTCAACTTCTGCTTTATCTCTCTTTTACAGAAGGGAACGGAGGCCTAGAGGTGCTGTTCCTGAAATGCACTCAGATTTCACAGGACATTAGGCCCCACATGGCTTTGAGAACCTGCTGGGGACAGGATGGACTTTCAGGAATCACGTAGGAAGCTAGTAGGCAGAAGAGAGAACTGCAATAGTCCCCCAAATTTCAGGGCAGTCTCCATTCTCAAACACTGTGCTGTAGACAACGGTCACTGACTTGTGCACAGCCTGATTTCAACAAAGCTCAGCTGATGGGTGGCAGCACGTCAGCTCTGAATTTATTTTTTTAAGCAAAAATACTAATAATAAATTTCAGATTCTCTTAGGTGGTAAAATGTCTTGCATGGACTTAAGCTAACAAGACTCAAGAGCATATAAATCCTCAGTTAAATCCCACTTGTCTTTCTAATAACGATAGTCCCACACTGAATAGGTTACCGCTTCCGATTTGGGGGTATCTGCTGACTAAACATTGGTTCCCAAATTGTTCTATTTTCTCTGCATTGTTTTCTCAAGATTGTGAATGTTTTCATTCCTTGAAGAGAGCAGGGTGGGAACCATGCTGTTATTTCCTGAGGGGGAGGAAACTTGCCCAAATTGCCTTTCAAGAAGAGAAGCTGTACAACTTTTTTTGCTTGTTTTTATGGGCTCCTCTAGCAGTTAAAAATGAGACTGACTCCTTCTGACCCCATCATTTCCTCCCCTGTCAAACCCAAATACTTCTCCTAGATGCTATCAAACCATTTCCATGTAATGTGACAGCATCTGTAATTCTGAAGCATTTATATGACTGTCTGTTTAATATTAAACTACATGCTTTAGGGCTGTTAAATATTTATACTGTGTAAAATGCATCTAATTTCACAGCACCTCAGCCGGTGAGAGAATTGCATAAGAGAAAGAAGTTGAATTTAAGATAACAGATGAGCCACCAGAACCCTTACAGGTCAGCTATAGGCTAGTTGCAGTTTCAGGAACTGTGCAGAGACGGTTCTCCAAGTGCTGGGTCTTCCAGCGTGGCTGCTCACCAGTCCAACAGATACTGGAACTTACAGTTTGTACTGGCAGAGTACAGCTGTACACTGCTGCACAGTTCCTGGCACAATCTGGGCTTTCCAAGGCCTTTGGAAGAGGCTCTGCTGCTCACATTCAGTCCCTGAATGCTTTGCTCCACCCTGTGCCAGCAAGAACAAAACCCAGCCCGCCCTTCCTACCTGCAGTTCTGACTGTTCCAGCAATGGGGGGTGAAGTTGTGAGAAGCCACGGGGGGATACATGTCCCACTGACTTCCATAAGATACAGCCTACCAAATGTTTGAGCTCTACGACTTTATCATTTCTGTTCATGAGCTTAACCTCAGGCAGGCAACGGGATGTCAAGAACACGCTTGCAGGCTGGTATGTGGAGCATGTGCAGGAGACTCTTAGAGAGAGGGTGTGCTTTGGACACCCTTTAATGTTCAGTTTCATACATAACCTAAACAACACACGTATTTTAGTATCCTGTAGATTGCCAAAAGCCTCGCTCTCTTGTTATCTAAACAAGTCAGGCTCTGGCTTCTGTAACAGAGAAGCATATTAGGAAATAACATCCTAATTTTTACAGCCTGCTGTACTTAACATCACTTAACTTTTACAACCAACAATAAAATGCTTCAATGGGGTCCTTCTAGCCTGCAAATAACTCATTATTTGACTAACAAGAGCTCATTCAGTAGACAAGAGTACTGAGGCTACAGGGGCAGCCTCATCACTGTACGCAGCAGCAGCGCTGCCAGTGACTAAGGCTCCTTCTGCCTTCATCTCACAGGAGAGAATTGTGTGTTCCTGGAGCTCTGCGATGAGCTCTGTGTGTCTGGCTGAAGCAGTGCTTCAGGGGGGATACAAATGTAGGAGTCAGAAGTGGCACCCTTCGGCAGAGTCCTCCCTGGCTGAGTTTTCTCAGACAGTGCCGGTGGTAAACCTTAGGTTAATGAGCAGCTTTGGAAAGCTGCCTGGGAAGCGCTTACTGAGGAGCAGGGCTGATGACAGTGGCCTTAGCAGAAAGAAGGGTAAGACCTGCTTACAAAAGCTGAACAAACTCAGCTGGCAAACACAAGGACTCGGTGTGGTTGTTGATGAACCCTGGAAGTGCCCAAGCTTGGGCAGGAGCCATCTGTCCCCTAAGTCCTGTAAGGCCAAGGAGCATTTCCAGAAGGCCTTGTGAACACACTGCAACCAGAAATGGTAGGTGATGAAGTGTTTACCTGGGCAGACACCCTGGAAGGTTGAGACCTTAAGGCCTTAAATCTATGTAAAACATGAAATTTCTTTTCCAAATACTGCAGCTAATGGAAGAGTCTCTTTGCATCAGAACTTTAGCGCCAGTGACACACGTGCCAGCCGTGTGTCGGTGCCCAGCCAGGTGCAGCAATCTGCAAATCCAGCTACTGAAGCTCATCAGTAGCATTCAAATCTAACACTGCTGCCCGAACCTGTGCGAGAAAAATCGAGGCGAAGCATCCTAAATTGCAGCTCCACACCTGTGTGACTTTCCGATGTGGCAGTGAATTTTATCACTTGCTAAATGAACACGGGAAGTCACTTGCACACACCATTAGCTCACACCCTTGTTATCACTGCATTCCTGCAGAGAACTGACTAAATAGTTATGGAGTAGGAGAGCTTTGGGCAGCCTTCCTCATTGTGTTTCTTGATCTTCAGAATCACACAACCTCAGGTCCATCAGGTAAAGTAAAAGCCCAGGGTAGATGTAATGCTGTCACTGTGATCTCTCTGACCCCTAGAAGAGGACCACTGGAGCTGCAGCCTGAAGAAAGAGATCTCTAAGGCAAAGGAGCACAAAGTGGGCTTAGGCACAGGCAAAGATCTCTCTCTGCACAATAACCACCTCCCAGTTTACCAGCTGTGCTTCAGAAAGGCAGGGCCATTAGGAAGGTACGTTTCACATCGCTCACTTCATCCAGCAGCTTGTTACTGCAGGGATCAGTTGCACGAAGTAAATCCTTGCCAAAGCCAGTTGCCAAAACACGTTAACATTTTAGTAAACAAAGGAGGGAAATGGACACAAGTCTGCAGACCACCCCACTCACATTTTCCACCACTGCATACTGTCAGCACCCTCAGAAACACTGCTTGCAGTTGGCCTGTCAGCAAAACAAGCAGGTAGGGAGCAGAGGACCAGGAAACACCTCGTAAAAACACAAATTACCCCTGCTTATATTGTATCACACCCCGTCCATACTCTACACAGACTCTACGGCTTTGTCTCACCAGTATTTCACCACGCAGGGATTTATAGCTGCATTTCACTGGGATTTTGTCATATTTCCCTTGAGGACCTGGAGTCAGTCAAACTCCATTGAAAGCACCGTGTTTCGTCTAGTAACGCACAGTGCTAACAGGGCTGCACACATGGGCGCTGACTTCGTGCAAAGATTTTTGGCCCTGAAACAAATCAAAGATGTCCCCTGGGTATTCTGCTTGCCCTTGTTATTGACTGCAGAAGCCAAACCGAGCTGCCCTAGCTACTGCACAGCGCTTGTTCAGCTTGGCTCTCCACCACATTTGTGCAGGTAACACCCTGGTCCCAACAACGCACCTCCTTTTTGCCAGACACGTTACCAACAGCACAACCAGCAGGCTGGAGACCCCAGTTCAAGCATGTACCATTTAAACCCTTGATTGCACAGAGCTTTTAATCGAGCAGTGCAGAATACGCATGCACAAGGCATTGCTGTCCTCCAGTAACAAAGGACTGCTGCAATTTTCACCTGCAATAGGAAGGGGCTGGAGTTCCCTGCTCTACACCAGAGTTCTGCTGTGACACTGAACAAGCTGCCAGGTGCCTCCATCTCAGCCATAAAAAATGTCTGCTTTGCATTTAACCTTAGTGCAACCTATTATCTCCTGAACCAGGTGTAAGAACAGCCAAATATCGAGGGTTGCTTCCAGGCACGGTTTAACTGAACTCGTGTGTCCTGTTTTAACTGAACTCGAGCTACTTTGATAGTGAAGTCAGTAACTTTGTCCAAGACACCCAAGATTAACAACATGCATTACTGCTGAAACTCAGCGCTTTGATTTAAAAGGCTCCTAGCATCTGAAAACAAGGCCTGAAAGTGAAGATGCACGGAAGGTGAGCAGCAGTAATACATCAAGCTAGAAAGATCCCAGTGAATGGTACAGGGACAGGACTGGCACAGCTAAAAATAGTCCGTGCACCGAGCTTCCTGATGCAGCATGACAGGTTCCTCCAGCCTCCCAGGAAAAGGGTATGCTGGATGAAGCTGAGGTCAGTTTGCTAAAGAACACTAAGCATAACACTATGTTTTTTTAAAAAAAGAAGCAGGACAGGAGCAGCCTACACTGGAGTAGGAAACCACTGCTTAATTTAGCTCTGCTGGCTGCTTCTGCTCACTCACTCCTACTCAGAGAGGAAGCCTGGGGCTTGTGTAAATCTGAAGCACTCCAAACCAAACTCAAAGGGGACGTGGCTGTGTGCAGCCCTCCTGGCAGCCGCTGGCATAGAGCTGCCCTTCCCTCTGGAGCCAGAAGCGGTGGATCAGTATGCACTGAGCAGCAGCTCTCTTGTGGGCTCAGCCTGATGGGGGCTTGGTGCTGGTGGTGACAGGTGCTCTGCCAGCTGCACTAAAGTAATGAATTGGCTTAAATCCCCTTCTCTTCCTGCACATCAGTTGGTTTAGTGAACAGAAAATGATGATCGTGTACAGCAAATACATTTTTTTCCTCTATTTATTTGGTACAGCCCCTCAAAGCTGCACAGACTCTGTTAGTATTTTCTATCTGCTCATTTAATCCAGGTGCTGAATATATTTCTCCCCAGAGGAATAAACACGGTCAGCTTCTACTTTTCCTCTGCTACAGATCTTAACAGAGGAGAAAAATGGTGTAAAGAAAAAATTAATAACCTTTTCTTCTATTTTCCAGGCAGCTGCAACAGAACAGATCTGAATAAGAGCAGCTAACAGAACTCATTAGGTACCGAGGTCTTGGATGAAAATGAACTTCAGAGCTAACTCTGCCTTCCTGCTCTGTGGTGGTACACTACCGGTACTTCCAAAGCTACTGAAGATGCAGGTCTCTGAAGCCCTCAGAACTTTTGGCTTGGGTCTGTCCCTGTGTATATAATTCTGCCAGCTAATGATGAACTAGTGCCATGGAATATGTAGATAACATCGTAACTCTCGTGTCCACTGAAATAAGGGAGGAAAGAGGAAATGGAGGGTCTTTTTTGTGTGTGTTTTTTTTTGGCATGATTGAATGGGAGGGAGGATAAAACATGATAGGTGTGATCTAATTAAATCTCTAAACAAAAACTCCTGTACAATTTCCTGATGCCAACCAATTACAAACATATTTCTTACCCTCCAAAATAACTGCCTCATGGTACAGCTCCTTTTACCAGCCTCTAAGCTACCAGGTATCACAGAATCACTCAGGTTGGAAAACAGCTCTAAGATCATCTAGTCCAACCTTTAACCTCGTACTGACAAGTCCACCACCGTGTTCCCCTGTCCTGCTCTGCTCTGCTGTAACGGTCTGGGCAAGCCCTTTCTGGCATGTGGTTGTGGTCTGGCAGCAACTTGAGGAATGACTAAGCCAGAACACTTCAGATACTCCTTGTGGAAGTACTGGAAGTAATAAGCTAACAGTTTTGTCCCTGTTTCACTATAAGATGGGGCCAAGGCCCCAACCACAATTAAATTAACACACACAGTCACAACTGGCTGAAAATCTGCCTTGCCAAACACCTCTAGTCCAGGTTCAGAGTGCACAAGTCCACGGACTTCCGTTACGCTAAGTGCTAATTAGCCTATTAACACTGTTGCCTCGAATATGAGCATGCAGTTCTCCACGTGAAGAGGTCGTCTGCCGCTGATAAAAGTCAATACCTCTGTATGTTCTGTGACTGTGACAGTCTTCATGAAACAGACTGGCAAAGCAGCATTTTTCATTACTGGTTCTCTTTCCCTGTGTCAGAAAGGTGTTCCGGCTTGGAAGACTGCCTTCTGTTCAGTTGCTCCAGTCACCTGCATGAGATTTCATCCGATTTCGTACCTGTGCCAGGGCAGCCTTAGCAAAGAAACTGTCTTAGCGTGAGTTTAAAACACCTTCCTGCGTGGCAATGTCCTTGCATGCCAAGAACTGTCCTTTGCAGTGACAATGCGCCATATTTCATCGATTGTGAGCATATGGCTTAAGTCCCCTTCCACCTTGTGGGCAAGAGCTTTTAATCCTGTTTTACAGCTGATGAGCATTTTAGGGATAGCATTTACTTCTTGAAGGTCGCAGCAGAGAGTCAGTAACCAAGACAGCAGGAGGACTCAAAGCAGTTCTTGTGATGCTCTTGGCAAAGGAAGCTGTGCTTCCCTCTCACTTCAGCCAGATGGAACAATTCCCTTTCTGCTGTAGAACAGCAAATAGCTGGGAATAGTCTAGGAATACTGTGGCACAGGAGATTAACCTCAAAAGGACAGTATGTGTGGGCAATGGAGGGCTTGGAGAACCACAACGTTCTGCCTGCAGCCTCTGCCACAGCTTGCACATAGCAAGAGCTATGCCAGCACCAGCTGGCTCTGTCCTTCTGCCTATACTTAAGCAAAGCTCCTGCAGCCAACAATTAACTTGAACAGCATATTTCAAATGCCGAGAGCTTTTTGTGTAAGGACCACGATCCGTCTCAACGTGTCTGTGAATAACCAGAGCGACCTTTGACATCTTCCTACATAACCTGCAGGAAACCTACAGGTTGACTAAAGCAAGAGAACAAAACAGTAATTTGTCTGGTATAAGACCATATTTTCCATCTGCATGAAACCAGCAGCTCCCAATTGAAGAAAGCAAGTCAGCATTTAAAATTCAGCTAGTCCCAAGCCATTACGTTCTTGTATCTGCTAGCTCCATTTATGAATTTACAAACATAGCAAGTAAACAGGGGAAAACAAACAAACCCACAAAACCCCCAAACCACAAACCAGTTGTACAAGTAGGCTTTTTCCACCAATAAAAAAACTAGTTATATTTTCAGTACCTTCCAACTCTTCAATTCCATATAAACCATCTAATAGTCTCATCCTGTTCCATCTGCAGTCTATGCATCTTTTTCGTGTCACTCTATGGTCTTCAAACACACTCCTTGCCTTTCTCCCTTCATCATCACAGAGCCTCTGCATCCTAAGCTGGGCTTTTTGCTGCAAACCGGCATGCCGTCAAAAGGCTAAGGGCATCTTAGATGGGTTAGAAAAGTATTCTGAGCTTATTAAGTAGGAACTATTTAACTCATTCTTTTTTGTAAAGGGAAAAAAGCAAGCAAAGCAATCGTGTTATTCCCCATAAATAGCTGAATATCAGCAGTGGGTGAACTGTTCCTCGAATATCCCTGTATGGGACTTGTGTGATTAAATCCACCAGCTGGCCCTGAAATCCTCAGACTGCTTCAATGCAGCACTGAGACAGCTCTCTAAAGTTCATGTTCAGCTTCTCTAAAAAAACCACCTTGCAGCACATCTTAAATTATTTCATGAATTCTTTTTAGTAACGCAAATGACCGGAATGGGATGTGCTGTGCACCAATCCAGCCCCCCAGTTATACCTGTGACACTGTTACCGGAGGGGACTCTCCTGTACTGACAACAGCATAAGGTCATTTGATGGGTTCCTTTCTGTCTCTAACCACTGCCAGAGAAAAATCAGAGAAAGGAGGGTTGACAGCTCTGTGAGCCCTTCCTCTGCCCCACATAATAGAATCTGCAAAGCAAAAATAAGGTCAGGCACTTTCAAATTGCTGCAATAGGAGAACTGGAAGATCATTCTATATCTAGTTCTAGAAAAGGCTAAAAATAAGCCTGATGTGAGGCAGGAGACAGAGTCTGAAAATGGATTATTCTCATTTTTCCTGTAATGTAATTTTCCGATTTGCCATGTTTAAGACAGCAGAAAAGGTGCATGGACTAGGAGTTGTTCTTTTTGTCTTGCACTATCTAGTCTGTAATAAGTATATTCTTTGCAGTGTTTCACCCACCATTTTTAAATGTACTGTTAACTACCACTGCCACTCAGCTAGAGTTTCCTCACATGACCAAAGGTGTTCTTTTTTTTCTTATGAAATGTTTGATTTTAGGAAAGAAGAAAAACCTACTAGAGCTGTTCAAGCAACCTGATTCTTTACTAGTCTTGTAAACAAACAGGTGAACCACTTATGCCTGCAGGTCTCTCTGAAGTGATGGGTGGTAGCTAGTTAAATTCCTAAACTCTTTTGTTCTGACCAGCTGCATCAGGGCAGCTATTTATTCCTGTTTGTGTCTGCACCAGGGATATACGCTGCAGTTGCATCCTGCTGCCTGATCTGCATTGCTGTATCTTTGGCAGAAATACCCAGCATGTATCATACAGGATGCAGGGAGAGACTGAACAATTATAAACCTTGGATAGCCATCCAGAGCATCTTTCTACGTGGCTGGATGGGTACAGGAAAGAACAGAAAACCTCAAGCCTCCAGGTACAAAATCAGTGATTAAATGAAAAATGATATAGGAAAAAAAATCATTTGAGGGGTAGATTATCCGACACCTGCACAGAGTGGTGTTTCTCAGGGAAAATCTGCGTGAATTTGGGTTTTCTCTCAGCAACAACTGGAAGCAGACATTGGAGACCGGACCTGGAACCACGCTGTGCCTGCTGCAGAGCATCTGTGGTCCCACAGGTCTGTGTCTGTGCAGAAACAGAGGAGCGTTGTACAGCAAAGCTCCTGATGCTCCTGACACTCATGCTGACTGCTGAGAAAAAAAAAGTCATCTTATGTGCTAATTACGTTACAGTGATTTATATGCCCTGGCATCCAAACGTGGTCAGAGCTTGGGGAAAGGACTTTTTTAAAAAAACTTTTCGTAATGAAAAGAGCACATTGTTCTGAATTACCAGTGAAGCCACTGCTCCTAGTAAGTACTAGTATAGGCATTTCTTCTGCAGCTCTCCAGGGTGAAGCTTTGTTTTTTCACGTTATCATCTGCATTATGAGCAAGAAACAAGACGTAGACCACAGACGCCATTCCCAGCAGTGCTGAGCTTTTACTTCCAAGTGAAGTATCTGAAGTGCTCCTGACCTCTGGAAGTTGCCTTCTGGCTGATAACTAATTATTACTATCTGGCTGATATTAATTAGTTATTATAATAATTATATTAATATCTACATTAACCAGTCATTAATATATTAATAATTATTATAATAATTGTTATTATTATAACTAATTATTATTATCTGGCTGATAACAAGATTTCTGATCTGTTTCTGCAGGGCTCTGTCCTGGCAAGATACTCTCCCTGTATGTATCCTCTCCCAGAGCATCTCCAAGTATAACTTGGGAGCCATAAATTCTCATTATGCACATAAGAGAAATATACAACAGAAGGTAGTCATGTCTGGAAAGAAAACACGACTGCTTTAGCCCACAGTACTACAGAACAGGAAAGGACCAACAGGACAGTCGAGTGAAACCACAGCAGTAACTGTAGTGGAGCGGCTTCTAAAAGAACTGCTATTATTTATTACCACTAGTGCATAAGAGCTCTTACAGAAACTCTTCTCTAACCATTTTGTCTCTCTTAGCACTTAGGAAGGGTGAGGCTAAATTTGTGTTTCAAAAATTGCACCAAAAACGATTGGATTATATTACAGAGTGATGCACTGTATCGTGTTCTCTGCTAGTCCTAAATTGACTGAAGGCCTCTTTAAGCTGTCAGACTCCTAAGACAGTATCAAAGTCACTGTAGAAGAATCAGGATTTTTTAAGAAAAGAGTTGCTATATAAAGAATTTTTTTCTGATGAGTGTTTTTGTGAGAGGGGCAGCCCTCTTGACTGGAATTCCTGTGCTACAAAAGCAGTGCACAACATAAGCCAAGAACAGTGGCACTGATAAAAGAACACCACGAGGCACTGAAAGCCTGGAAATTCTGTTTTTGAAAGGAAACGTGGTGGGAACTGGAAAAAGCTTTACAGGAAAGTGGCGTTGCTATCCTGATACTCTGTCCTGCCTGGAAGAAGAAATTATCTCAAAGCAAACACCCAGAGACCATCACACAAAGGAACAAACAAACCAAACCAAAAAAAAAAAAAAAAAAAAAAAAAAAGAACTACTTTTCACAGAAGCACTGGAATTAAAGCAGAGAAAGCTTAATTTCCATAGGCAGAGCAGGGCTGCAGAGAGCAGCGTTACACTTTGCTTCCATATTAGTTCATTAGAGGGGTCTGCGACATCTGGCCCATTCGCCCTGACCCTACTGGTGATGAACGGATTTAATCTCTGGCATGTGACACTGGCGTTCGTGATTCCTGCAGGTTAATTGATTTCTTTTGGCAAAGCACAGCTCCAAGTCCTGTTGTCTGAGCAGCACGACTGACTGCAGAGAGAAAATAAGGCGTCTTGAAAAAGAAATTCTCCCATACCCAGCAAATAACAGGTAGGATATGGGAAAGGCTTGGCCAGGCAGGCAGTTACCGTTGCCAAAGGTGCGCAGTGCCAAGTGCAGATGGCCTGTCAGATAGCTGGGAGCTGGACGCTGGATTTGAGTCCAGCATGGAGATTTAAGCTGCTAATAGCAAAACACTCAGTTGTCTTCTCTCTCACAGGCAGACATGCAGCTAATAACAAATCCTCCTCCAGAAATTCTTCCCCGAAGACCACCGAACCCTGTCAGCAAGAGCAGACGGGACCCAGTCGACAGCAGAGACACCACGCACATGGCAGGGAGAGAAGCCTTACTCAGCAGTTGCCAACCTTATTAAAGATACTGTCTTACTGCTCAGCAATGTGTCAAACCTGAATTAAGCTGCAGTCTCCAGAAATCTGATGGGAGGATGCCAGAGTATTTTTAACACAGGAGTGGGTATATCCAGAAAGAGCACAGAAGTCATTTGCGAGAGATTGTTTTGTTAGGCATTGTTTATGACAACTGCTCTCCCTCTGAGATGGATCACAACTGTAGGATCAGTAACTGAGTAATGTAAAATTCAGAAACGACTGTGAATCAGACCAGGAAAGGGAACAATGCTGAAAAAGAGTGCAGCAAAAGCAGATCTGACGCCTGCATAACTAGGGTTCTTCACTCAGTAGACCAGTGACTGGTTTGGAGCTGGTATGCATTGGGCATGAACAGAATACAACCAAATCTGCTCAAGGTAGACAACAATAGACAAAAATAAACACATTTATTCAGGAAAAATGAGAGCTGCGGGATGTGATCTCTCTACTACTTACTGCCCTATTACCAAATTGCGTTTTTGGCTCCCTGCTGCAATAAAAGTCACCCTGAGCACCTAGAAACTTCTGTTCATCTTGCCATGTCTACTTAGACTTGCATGTACAGCTCATGTCTGCTATGACAGGACCAGGGCCAGAAGGCAGCCAGAGCAGTTCCCATCCTCCTGGCTCCCCAGGCTCTGGAGGCCCTTAGGAACCCATAAAGATTTCATGTCTTCTCCAGATAATCTGCTGTACCATTGCCCTCTTTTTTCTCTTAGGAGGTTTTTCCTAATGTCTAATCTCCAACTTCACTTACTGCAACTTAAAGCCTTTATATGCAGAGAGTAACAAACCAGGCACACGCCAGTCATGCCACATCCCCAAAGCCACACCAAAGTTCAGCTGTGCAAGACTGAACCTTCTTATGATACACATGATGAGGTCTTGTTTCCTCCAGCATGTTGAAACACTTCATTATAGGTGGACAGATACTTACAGGCGCCAGGAGAGGAAAAACTTTATCTTGTATTTGTGTGTGTTAGTAAAAGGAAGGTGGAACTTGCTCTTACAGGGACTCAGGACAGCATTTTGGCACTGCTTTCAAGTCTCTTGCATCCATCTGATAAGATGGTGTGAGCCAGAGAGTATCACCCAAACTATTCACACACTTGTGTCAATTTCCAAACACCTAATTTTCCTTGTAGTGTATCCTATCTAGTGACAGTGACATGGCCACTCTCTTCAAGGTACAGCGAGGAATGCTCTGCTCTCTTGGTGTGTGCTGTTATCACAGGCTGTTAAAATGTCCACATTGTGGTTTTTAGCCCCACGTATCTACCTCTGTGTCATTAAACTGATACAAACACTCGTGCAGTGAGATCTACGCGGGCGAAGCTCAGTCACACAAAGTGCCCGTTGCTGTGGATGTCAGATGCAGCACTGCTGCTACAACAGCACGTCTGCGCCGTTGTTCCTCTACCACTGCAAATGGCTCTCGCAGCCACTTCACAGGAACGATAACCTCCTCCTCCTCCCAGTGGGAGCAAGGCAAAGGCAACCTCCAGCCAACTCCAGACTAGTCACCTGCCCGCATATTCAGCATGCCATTATACACAGGTACTCTTATTGTTCAACAATTAGGAGAAAGAGACTAACCCCAGGAGTGTGTATGTCATGTGGAAGCGTCTTCTGAATTACTGTAGTTGCCAACCGTGAGGTGGTCCGAATCGGTTTCTTTACTGCAAAACAGTAGCTTTTTTTTACAAGCTGTAACAAGGGACTGGGAAAGACTATCTTTAGTACAGTGACCCTTGAGCGCGTGTGTCCCCACATACACAGCTTCCTTCCTTCTTGCCTGCTGTGCTGTAGATTAGAGGGAGTGAGCAGGACACAGGGGGCTGAGATGGGACTCTGGGCTCAAAGCTGACCACCAAGCTCTGTAAGGGGTCTCTTGCTGTCCGTCTAGCAGTCCACAGGTCCAGCACACAGCAGCCCCTCACAGATGGCCTGGCCTGTGGCATGCTCACGCAAGGGTAAAAGGGGTCTGTGATCGTAAGTGCTGTGCTCCCCTCCAGGTCGTAAGCCAGTCACAGATCCATCAGAGCAGAAGCGTGTAAAGGATGCCCAGCCAGCATGACCCAAGCCCCTGTGCTTCGTGCAGCCTCATGCACTCTGCTGAGCTGAGGTTCTTACCATACAACCTAACATCCTTTACCTGGAAGGACCAAGGCCCAGGGAAAGAGTACAAGCATAAGAGTTTGAGAGAGAAAACAGGCTTTGGTACTTCCCCATTTGCAATTGCCAGGTTACTCACTGTTGTTCAGCTTTGGCTCGGTCACTTAGGAAGAAGAGGGCTGTGGCCAGGAAAAACATCCCTCCTAGGACAACGACAAACGGGCAGAGCATGAGTGCATACCCCAAGCTGAGGAACTCCCAGAGCGGGGACTCCTTTGTGCTTTGTCGTATCAGGTCTGAAATCTAGGAGAGAAGGGCAAAAAAATTAGTCACTTAGATGAAAAATAGACGTGATAATACTGAGGGAACACAGCTCCCTGAACAACCACCCACTGAACATGTGCACAACGTTTAAAATGGAAGAGTTTGTTCATGAGAGGCTGAATGCCCTTTGTGTGCTTTAGCCTTCCACATGCCGTTATTCTGCACTCTGGAGCCCGGACACCTCTCGCTGTGAGCAGCATGGCAAGGTTCCCCTCTCCTATCATTTTTCTGTCCCAATTTGTTATTCTTCCCACAGCCCTCTCCACCTTCTCCCTAGCTACCTCAGTGATTGAATCAGTGGGTGTCTAACCTCACAGTATTTAAAGCGTTATGAAAAGCTCTTGCTAAAGCTCAGTAATATTTAATGAGTGTCTGCAGCTAAGACAATCACATTTTAATATTTACTGTCCAGCAAACAACTACCCTCTATAAATCAAACAGAGGTAGCAGCAGTAAGGATGAGTCCCAAGGCATTGGCTATTTAAATGTCCAGTTCTGGCTTTGTCTGTGACCTTTTGTTGAGATAGAAATGTCAGTTGGTACCAAAAGACTGCAGGGAATTTGCAGCATAAAATCCTGCGGCCATGCACACACGCAAATCAGTTCTAGAAACCGTCAAAGCTCGTGCAGCATCTTCTAAACCGTCACGCTATTGCTGATGAGAAAAAGGTGGTGTAGCAAAATCTGACACCGAAAGCTTAAATCTAGACAAACTACCGCTAAGTGAAGGGATAAAATGTTACACCCAGGAGAAAGCACCGATTCACAGCCCTGCAGACAACTGCATTGACCTGGGAGGTAAATGTGTGCGTAGAGAAGGCTCAGAGGGGCCAAGCTCAGCAGAAGGTCACAGAGAGATGACACTCAAGGAGACACCAATGAAGAGGTCACGGTGTGTGCTTTAAAGGCTCTGTAGCAGGGAGACTTTGGAGCACTGGTGGCCTCCGTGTCTTAATATTCTCCTCATTACTCGGCCTGGCTCCAGCTCCAGAGAAAGGAAGGAGAAGCAACCAGCCTGATGCAGGAAGGAAAACTACTCTGCGCACGGAAGAGCAGAGGACGAGCCTTCATGACAGCAATGTCAAGCAGAGACAAGTGAATAAACACAGGAGGAGTGTATCTACAGAACTGATTGAAGGTTTTTAGCCAGACTTCTCTGTTTCATTCCCTGCTCTAGAAAGGAGGAGGAGAAAATTTCAGTGCTTCAGATGTAGCGACAGAAGCGTTCCTGGCCTCTCAAAGAGAACTTCATTCACATTGTATAACACACACAGAAAAACAGGAGCATCAGCACCAAGTCTCAGGTGAGAACTGATGGCTAAAAAAGTCCTTAGACTAAAAGACAAACAACAGTGGCTAATAATCTGAGACATTAAAAAGCAGCAAAAAGACTTGAATGTGAAAAGAGTGCACCCCCAGGAAATCAACAGAACAGGCACTGCACCCAGAAGACAGGGACCTCAGCTGGTAATCTATTCCCTCTTGTATCCGGACACCTCAGGTCCCCACATTTCCCTTTCTCTTCATTATGAACCAAAATTCCATATTCAATCAGCTCTTCTGTGTGCAATAGCCAGAACTGAGGCTATTCTACAGCAGAAATTGAGAAATTTCATTATTGGGAATGAATCCAATTATCCTCCGAAAGGAGCAGGCAATAAATCACTCAGCGAATTGACATGATAGATCAGCTATGGATGATGAAAAGCCAGGCATAGGTGACATGACATTCTAGGCTAAAAACAGCTTTGAAAATGTAGTCTCCAACAAATAAAACTCCCAATACACCTTGCCCCACACTTCTAGTTATGCCTTCAAAGGCATCATGTTGACCTTTTATACCAACAGGTCTTGGTAATGTTAATTATGGTACCTTTGCCATTTTTAACCCAACAGAATCTTAAGTGCATATTTTAGGAACAGCAGTGTTTCCTCCCATCCAATGTAAAATTCCACCCATCAAGCCAGAGGGATTTCTCACCTCAGTTTCCTATAGTCCCCTCACCAATCTCTTAATTCTGGAACTTTTGTCAGGGCTTAGATCTTGTTTTTGCTGTTAACTTGCAGTCACTCTTCTGTGTTGCTCTGTTCTACTCAGTACAAGCCACCTGCTAAGGCTGGGACTTTGGCATCTCCTCTCCAGAGGACACAGGACGTTATTACAGACCTGTGCTCCAAGAACGACACACAGTTTGCCAAATGGTCTGCTCTGGCCCGTCAAATTTTGGCTTGCAGACTCCTTGCAATGATGGGATTCTGAGTTGTCTGTGATTTGGCAAGACCCAATCTAGAATTACATTCAGCATCTTCCCTCTATCACAAGTAACAAAAAGCAGGTGCTGCATGCACAGTCAGGTCCAGTTCTTCAGCAAGGAGTCAGGTACGGGATTGTTCTTCTTGCTCTGCCAATTGGTAAGTGGCAAAAAACTTCAAAACATTTATCCAAAACCTGGGGGTGGAAAGTGAGTGAGCTCTCCTGCTGCTTTGCAAGTTTTGCAAGGATTTGATAACATCTTAAGCATGAAAGTTCACATCTTCTTTTCCCTAAGATAGGTCTCAGGCCAAGAGGAATGACTTTGCTAAATACACTTCAGCTCACGGCGTTTTTATAAGAGAACACAACCGACATGTGTTCAGTGGGTGGCAGGCAGCTGGATGGAGTCCAGCTAGAGAAAATGCCCACTTTCTGGAGAACAAACAGCACAGCTCCAAGGGGCCTGATCCCCAAATTCCAACTCTGCTTGTGTCTCAGTCTGAGTGCAGAAGACAGCGAAGGGAAACTTTGTCACCTTTCCCTGGAAGCATGTACTGTATTTTTTGCACCAATGGATGTTCAGGTATGCTGAAGCTCTACAGCAAGACACCTTGCTCCTGTGTTACTCTCCCTCCTGAAGAACAGGAGCAGTTAAAGTCATTCCCTAACTGTACAATGTAATGGCAACATCTTTGAAATCATCATCCCACTTGCCCTCTCTTGTTGCTGAGTGGTACATCTCAATTCCTCTGCAATTGCTTGAGTTTTCTACGTTTCTGGCTTTGCCTTTTGGACACAAATCTTGCTACACAAAAGGATATTTCCACTGCAGTACCTGGCACAAATTCCCGATTTTTATTATTACCAGTCTGATACCAGCCAGGTTCTCTCTGGCTCCTCCCTTCAGCACGATTCCTTAACACGGCACTCCTTGTAACCCCACAGTTTCACCACAGCTGTGTGGGGCTCACCCACTCTGAATTCAGAGATGCATGTGAAAGGTTGCTTCCTCCCCCCCCCAAATCTAATATGAATGCAAGTGAAGACTAGAAACAAAAATTAAGGGATTTCATAAAGTAAAAGTAAACAATTTGCTGAGCCTGTGGGGGAGCACAAACATTGACACTGTGCTTAATGGCATGAGGAACACGTTCTAAAAGAGGAACTAAACTCAAGTATTTTGTGATACTAGCTCTGAAAACTGCAGAAAGATAAAAGAATTGCATTCTAAAACTTGTTTCAATTTTAACATTGGCATGTCTGGATGTTGGAGGACTAAAAGTCAAACATCCTGGTAACCTTAATTGTGCCCTTTGGAGATTGAAGCCAAATTTGTTACCTGGCTGGTGACAATATCAACAGCCTGCATTTGTTCATGGTACCTGAGTTTGCCCCAGTATGACCAGTAGCAAGAATTCCTGCACTGCTTCCCCTGTGTTGGGCTCATCTGTTCATGCTCTTTTACTCCTCCCAGGATCAGCAGACTTCATTAAATAACTGGTGCTTCCTTAAAAGGACCACGGAAAATTAAAAAAAAAAAATCAATCAAGTGTTCCACTTTCAATGCTAACAAATGGACTTCGTGTGCCTGTTGGTGTTAGAGCAACATTTGCCTCCAGACAACATTTGCCCTTGCCAACAGGAGAGGTTTGGAAGACTATTCTCCCCACGTCATTAACTGCCCTTCTCTTCAGGTCTGGGCTGCCCAGGGGTTTTGTAAGGCAACACCGACTTTCTTCTCTCCCTGCAGGAGATGCCTGGTACCACGGGCAACATGGAATCGAGAAACACAGCTCATGTTAGGGCACAGGCACTGAAATGTGTAGGGGTGGGTGATGCCCACTTAGGTGCAGAAATCAGGTCTGTGGCAGTATCCCTGACCCCTGCACTCTCATTTCGTTGCAGGATGGATATCCACCACCATCTTCCCTGCTGCAAACGGAGCGACATGATGCTTGGCAGCAGCAAGGAGGACTGGCACCTCCCCCCACGTTGCAGATACCTCGTTCTGAAAGGTGCTCAGCACCGTGTAAGCTTTGTGGCCATGCTGGGAGTTTACAGGGTCCTTGGAACTTGAGAAAGAAGCCACTTAGGTGAGATTTTTAGTGCACGGAAAAGAAGTGACAGAGCAGATGGGACAGAGCTTGAAACACATGAGTGGGACAAAGATCACCTCTGAGTTTCTGGGTTTGCTTTAATTAGATACTTTTACATACTTTAACATCCATTTATCAAAAATGCTGAGAAGCTGCACTTCTAACCAGAGTCACAGGGAATGACAGGTGCACAGCACCTTTTTCTTCTGAAAAAGAAAACCAGGCTGTGAACCCTTGGCAAAGACTGTTTTATAGAAGGGAAGTCATCCGGTTATTTTTTTTAGGACAGATTTAAGTCTTGTCTGTTGATGAGTCAGCAGAAGTGGAAAGCTTGTTAGGTCACTGAAATGAAATAAATCCTGTGCAGATTGATTTCCAGGTGCTTAATTCTCCCCTTTCTTGCACTGACAGCCATGTCAAAGATTTGGCCCTTTCATGCACTTTGAAAAAAGCTTTTAATTACTCAGCTCAGCCAGGACCAGAGAAATCCTCAACGTAAAGTTACTGCTTGAAGAAATAGTAAGGATGAGGGTCTGGGGACAGTTTTCCTTGCAATATTTCCTTGAAACATGTGCATCAGATGTTGGACTGAGAGAGCAAACCCCACTTTACCCACCACAATCTGGGTCATATGCAAGCATGATTGTGGGGGAAGACTGCAGGAGCGATACTTCGGGGCTACAGAACACCAGTCAAAGCAGCTGGCACTCGGTAAAGAAACAAGGAACAATCAAAACCCTGAATGTGCCTCCCATGCCACCTCCTCTCTCCATCCGGCAATGGAAGATGCTGCCTAGATGCACTCAGATATGCTATAAATGTTAGAACCGTATGCTACGATCCTACAAAATACACTCACTACAGCAGTACCCTGAGCTGTGCTCCCCCAGCCAGTACTCCTCGTGAGCACCAGCACAGTGCTGTTATGGGTTCATGATCATGTGGCAGGGAAAGAAACAGGGGTAAAACCAACTTGTGGTCTGATCGCTCAAATGCAGTGCCACTGGGCAGGGGACAGTTCTCAGGATGCAGGATTTGATTAATCATTACAGGCAATGCTCACTGAAAACTTGATTCTGCTCTCAAAGAGCGCAAGTCCTGAAAAATGAACAAGCTGTCGGGCAGACACACACCAAAAAGTGTCCTCAGCAAAAGGGAGGTGGCCTTCCTGGAATGGGCCTTGCTGCAAAAGGCAACAAGACAGAGACCTCTGTTCCACCCTTAACCACACAACAGCAGTGGAATAGCTCCTGATAGTCCATAAAACAGAGTGATGCTAGGAGAATAACTTGCACATTTGTCTGTTTTAGTATTGCAGAGTAAACTGGAGAGAATGTTATTGCAGAGTAGCCATAGTATTTTAAACCATAAAATAGGAGTTGTAAACCATAACACATGAATTCAGCTTCCTCAAGCAAGCAAGTCTTTTCATGAAGAAACTCTCCTTCCTATACCTACATATTTACTTGGATGGGTAAACATCTTTAAAAGCAAATCACCAAAAAGGCTGCCTCAAACTGGGACAAGAAGGCTGTTATATCTATACCTCCAATTATAACTTTCATTAAAGAAGTGTCTCAGTTACTGCATTCCCTACAAATTTTCTTGCCCCTAATCAAATGCTGATGTGCCTTCTTGATACTCTGCACCAGTGATAATTAACACCGTTCTGCTAACTACTTGCTAAAGGAAGGTCATTAGCATTCCTGCTATTTAAGTAGCTCATTAGCTCTAGTTTATCAACCTACTCACATAAGAAAGCTGGGGGAGAAAAGTGAAGGGTGACAACTGATAGGCTCATTTGTATATTTTTTTCTAGGTAATAAAATTGCACAAAACCCCCTTCAAAACAAAGCAGAACAGCTCACACTTGCTTACAATTAATTACGAGGTCACCCACACTCAGACCTGTTTTTCGGAAGGGGGCTGTTAAATGAGAAGGTGCCTGTCCAGACACCTGTGGGCTGTGCTGCCAGGAAAAACAGCGTGCTCAGGCACGGCACAAGCACACTCCTTGGCAGACGTGGTCTGCTGTCCCCACACTGCTTGGCTGGAGGTGGTGTCCCTCCGGTAAATCTGAAGAAGTGGCAGCCAAGGAGGTCGGGCCAGGTGGGTACCCCGACCAGCGGGGCACAGGGAGCAGCTTTCAGCCCAGCAGAAGGTACTGGGGGAGGGATGCTGACCACCGGCATTTTAAAGCCCCATTCCTCGCGCCTTGATGCTGCCAGGTGATGGATACAGACAGGTTTCAGTCCCCACACCTGATGGATGGTTGTGCAGGGCAGATGTGGAGGAGTTTAATAAAGCAGTAAGGTAACAGAAGAGACACCAGCACCAGAGCAGCCAGGACAGTGCGTGCTGTGCCCACAGCAGCAATTTCCCTGGCACATTCAGAGCCTGCAGCAGGTGCCTGCCTCTCCTCACAGCCAGGACTAGAAGCAAGGCAGGCGTGGAAGAGAAAATGCTGCGGAGCTCACAGAGAAAGCAAGTGGCAGACTTGGAGGAAGGAAAGCCAAAGTACCAAGGGGGGTCTAATACATAAAACAGGGGAAATTACCTCAAAAATAAAGCATGGAGTTATACTCCAAGTTGTTAAATGGGAATTATTTAAATTCTGCAGGTTATTGCAAAGGTCCTGAAAAAGCTGCAGTTATATAGTAATAAAAACTGTCTCATCTAACAAAACACTGCAGCAATGCCTATTCTTATTTGTGAATGAACCGGCAGCACTGATTTGTAGGAATTGATCTCTGTGTTTGGCAGGTAGTAAAACCTTATGCAAATTCTAGCTGCCACCCTCAGACTGCATTTGCATAGCTCCTTTGTAAGACAATCTTAATCCCTTTTACCGTAAGAAAAGTTATCAATATTTAAAGAGACATGAAAAACAACCACACATACACGCTTCCTCCCACTTAGCTTTTAAACACTAGCATATATTTGGCACTTTTGGTGATTCTAAGAAACTGCTTAAATGCAAAGCATTCATCAGATGTAACTGCACTGCAAGGTGTGGAAGTGGGGGAGATTACAGAAAAATGTGAGTCTGACCTTCAACTTTTACGGCACACCACAGAGCAGGGGAGCAATCGTACATGTGAGGCTGCAGCTGTTAAGTACTTTTCTATGCTCTACATGAGGATTATAAGATCAATACAACATTTATTGGTATCCAGCAAACACAGACAACTGGCTGACACAGCTTAGTCCTACAAGGACGTGAGTATCTGATTCTGTACTAAGGGCACTCCTGGAAAGAAACTCACTGTGAACTCCCCCAAAACTGTAAGATTCCAGCTATTTTTGGAGCTGTTTAAGGAGAGGTTGGACGTGGTGCTTAGGGACATGGTTTAGTGGGTGACATCGGTGGTAGGGGGACGGTTGGAACAGATGATCTTGGAAGTCTTTTCCAACCTTAATGATTCTCTGATTCTATATTCAGATCAAAACATTGCTCTTTTGATGAGGGAGCCTCAGGTGGAAGTTGTAAGCAGTCAGAAGAAATGGCAGATCTTGAGGGTCACTCTCCATGAGTGATCAGGAGGCTGAATTTCACTGTTCTAAGTGCTCCTGCTACGTCAGTTCATTTGCTTTATCCTGCCTTCTCCTTCCCTCTTTCAAGACCTGCACTGTGGTGTTTTCCTGCCACATGCTGTCTTCAGGCTGGGGATTCCCAGGACCATGGGAATTGGACTCCCAGCTCTCCTTTGAAGTCACCAGGAGATGGTTCCTTAGCTCCTATAGCCTGCCTTGGAAATCCTAGATCTAAACCTAGATCTGTAACTTGTCCAAGTGAGATTTCTATGCTGCGAGCAGGTCTCCAGCCCACTGCTCAGCTGGACAATTCCAGTCGTAAAAGCCTGCACACTTGAACAATTAATTTGCAAGCTTGTCTTAGTGGAAAATTTGTCTGCTTGTCCTTTCACTTTGAACAGCATTTGTTTTCCTGTATCTGAAAGCTCCAGTTGACCTTTCAGTCCGAGTAGTGCAGGAGCATGAGTCAGCCGAGCCAGCCCAGAGGCTACAGAAGTGGGTGCCGGTGCCTCCCGTGCCACGAGTGCTTCCCTCCGGCTCCCTGCAGGGGAGGCTTGTACTTGGAGAGCCTCCTCCTGAGCAAGAACCGCCCAACAACTACAGCATTAGAAAAGAGTAATTCAAAATTGTAATTAATATTTTCCCACTCAAAAGAAAGCCCAAGGCAGCCATTAACTTGGGTTTAAGCATCTTTCTGGCAGGCAGCCTTAAGTAGCTCAGAATTTGCTTGGTATCTGAACACCAGAAGGGCAAGGCACATTTTTTTCTACAACCAAAGTCCCTTTCTACCTGTGACACTCAAGAGCCCTAGGCAATGTTCAAGATGAATTGCAATCGTTCAGGGTCCTGGCTGCTCCTCCTGGATGTCCCTATTATGTAACAAGAAGGGGGAACATGCAGCAGCCACCTGGGAGCCTCGCCTGCATCCCAGACCCTGCCCCTCATCCCTGACACCCATCTCAGAAAAACACAAAGCCATCTCTCCCAGTGCCTCCTTTGTTCTCACCACTTTCAAATACTTTCTAAAATAAGATCATTTCTCCTGGGGTGCCCAGAACATTGAAGTAAATAAAGACTAAGCCAAATCGTATATATTTGTTCTCTAGAGACGTCTCTCATTTCTTTGATCCATTCAGTCTTATCTATATTTGTCTTTTCATGTCAGCTTCAGAGGGCTCCAGAGCAACTATATTGTTTTGGGGAGCTGGCATTCAAGAGTAACTATTATGTGTGTGTATATAAATATATACGTTAAACACAAATAAATATGTATATATACACTCATGAGTGAGTATGGGATGAGTAGAAGAGAAATGGTCGTTAAAAAAAGGTCCACAGCAGCCAGCATTACAGAGCAGCAAGAGCACTTCAGGTGCTCTCTCTCAGGTGTTGAGACTAATTAAAGTCCCAGTTACATCGCGGGAAAACTGTAGCACCTTCAACACAACATGAGCAGTATCACTTAAGGCTTTACATGGAGGTTGCTGTATTTTATAAACGATGATCTATATTCTCTGAAATTCAGTGCATTAAACACAACAGAAGGTTTCAAGGGAAAGAAATTACCCCAGTATATCTAGATTTCTTTCATTACATTTCCCAGGCCTTATATTTTCAGCTAGGAACATTCTCTGATTGCCTATTTTTGGAGCAGGGACTTTTGTTTCACTCCGCACCAGGGTAATGGTGGCAAATTAAGAGAGGTCTCAAGTCAAACCACGGCCAACAAGTGCAGCAGTAACAGAAAGGAATATAACTAATACAAAACAAAATATGCACACCAGAAGGAATGCTAATAACCCCTACCACCACCACCCCTGTTCCAATCCAATTCCTAACGGACCGCTGTCTATACCACAGAGCAGCCAATCTCACTTTACAGTGCAGTCAGTGAGTTTTACAAATGCCCTAGGCTAAACAGAAGCTCACTTCTCGTGCACAAGTGTTCCTCCCAGGTTTGAATTGTAGCCCACAGATAACAAAAGCGTGTAAAAAAGTTGCATTGCACTGCACCACTTCCCATTCTGCTGGCAAATACAGGCCTCCCTTCCCTAGCATAGTTCAGCTTGGCATGTTAGAGAAACAGTCAGTAAACAAACACAGGCGTGGGCGCACAACCCTGCCGAAACCTGCTGCGAGCACTTACAAATCCAATCAGGTAAGGGCTGCCAGCATCTCCCAGGAGGTGCGAAGTGAAGCTCTGCAAGGCCACTGCGGTTGCGCGGCGCGTTGGGATGACCACATACTGCAAAGAAGAAAGGAAAAGAAAAATAAATACATAAGGAAACTCTACTAAAGAACCCGTCCAGCTCTCTTGTATTGCTTAATTAATGCAAGTCTGGGGGAATTAATTTTCCGTACAAAAAAAAAAAAAAAAAAAAGGGATTCCACTTTTGAAAGATAACACATTAGGGAAATTTTCCATAGCCAAGATAGTGTCGTATGGTCTCCACTCCTCTAACATGACATAACACCCTCAGCCAGGTCACGCAATATTAATCTGACTACCCAGGATCAATGGAAAACATGAATTATTTCCTGATTAAGGGACCAGAGCTTGCAGAAAACAGCTATAACCATGGAAAGGAATGAGAGATTAAAAACAAACAAACAAACAAAAAACCAACAAACCAAACCAAAACAACGAACTCCAGTCCTGTGGAAAGACCTTTGTTTTATAACATACATTTAGAAACAGAAAAAAATGTTTCCTGCATAAAACTTGTGAAAGAAGCTGGCTAAGAACATCTACACCACATCCTCATATCCTGGTTTAGAAATAGATCCTGTCTTGATTTAAAGACTGTAAGTAATGAAGAATTCCTAAATCCAAGTGAACTCTGTTTTCAGCTCAGAGCACTGAATCTTGTTCTGTCTTTTTCTGTTTCTTTGGAGAGCTGCCTGCCCTGCCAGAAATGACTCTGGTTTAGCTATTTGTGGACCGAGATCCTTTTACTCTTCCACATTCTCAATGATGGACTGCTTTTAGCTATTCTTCACAAGGCCTGCCTTCCCAGGCTTCAACTCCTTCTTGCAATGCTTTCCTGAAGTCGTTTATTAATTAAATGTGACATTTCAGGGCTGGTGTGTCCCCAGCTAGAACACACAGAGATGAATTTGCCTTAGCTGGCTGAGTCAAGGGGAACTAACTGCTCAGCAGCGACGTACCTCAGGGCACAGAGCCTGAAGCGCTGCGTCCGTGCTCATCACACCCTCCCGGAGTGGCCCTGTCTGCAGTGGGAAGAGTTAACCATAACAAAAGGACAGAAACGCCGCCCAGAAAATCCACAACAGAAGAGAATTCATGCCTCTTTATAATGATCATCTCATCCCAAGCACAGGCAATTGGGAATGATGGGTAAAATTAGATTAAATGCTTTTAATTAGTGCATTACGCATGTGCCTTGAGAAAGACACGCCACTTCTTTCCTTACTGGGTTGACAAAGCTGCAAATGCACACTGATGCCACGTATGAAATGTGTACCCTGTTAAACTCCTGTGGTGCATCAGAAAAGCAAACGATCAGGCCCACAGCAGCCACCTGACTACGGATGTCAGACACTGGCCTCCTTTCGCATCAAAGAGCTCAAAGCAGGCTTTGAAGGCTCACCGAAATCCCAGGAAGAAAATCAAGGTCTAGAGTTTATTAGAGACACAGAGACATACTGAAGGTCACACTGTGAAACACCAGGAGAGCCACACAATTCATTACCATTCCCCAAAGGCGCAAGGTAATGGGTACAACTTGGATAGATTAGACAAAATAAAACACACAAAAAAATGAGTTACTGTTCTTTCCACCTGGCCCCAGGTCACACAGGTGCAGTGAGAGGCGTTCTGCAAGAGTTCTTGGAGAAAAAGGCATTTGAGAAAATAAACCAGAACTCTAATTCAAGAGGCTAGAGTTGTGTAGATCTTCGAAAAAGTGAGTTTTAAACTTGTGTTAAATTTTTTTTTACACTCTACACTTTATTGTAACAAAGCTGGAGAAGAAAGCCTGCCTGGCTCTATATTGTTTCCCTTTTCTTAGGGAAACGACTAAGGAAACTGTAAATGTATTCAAAACTTACCATTTTCAATGAGTGACAGTGAATTAAAGCCAACTGGAGAAAAACGTTTGAATGATTGCTGCATCGTGTGTGTGTATATACATGAACACACACACAATTATACATAATTTTGCATGTACATCTGTATTATGCATAAATACAGTTCTGCAAGTAGCAGCACCATTTCCAACAAGTTTTCAGTTTGCCATCAGTTTGCCTGATGGCTGAAGCCATCAATATGGTTGATCAGTAAAAAGCACCAGAACACTTGGTGAACTTAGCCTGGAATTCAAGTGACAAAAACCAAACCAAACCAATCCTATCCGAACATCCAGCAAGCAAACAAACATGAAATTTTTCCTCCTCTAAAATTAAAAAATGAGATGTTAAATTCTTAAAATGTTAAAAAGATGAGGAAAAAAAGGCTTAAACCAGCATCTCCAAGACACCAAAATGTACTCCACCCTATCCCTGCTTAGAAAGCATTTTATTCCAATGGGGAGGAAGCAGCTGGTAGCAAACATTAGCCACTGTTCTGGGAAGGCAGCAGTAAATTACAGCTTTAAAGGGGCATTTTGATACTAAAATAGACCTAAATTCAAACCAGACCAGTCCTGGTTCGACCATCCCACAGAAAGTGGAGGTGGGAGAGCCACAGCGGGCTAGGCGGAAGCCCGTGGGATCGCCCTGGCTCATCTCTGCCTCCAGGTTCAGAGCAGGCAGCACACAGGATGGGTGGGAAGGCTGACCAAGCAGCTCTGGCAAACCTCTCCTCTCTAAATAGAGGCTCAGAAAGGGCATGGTTTGCTGCTGACATTCCCTTCCTGTAGGGAAATCAGCAGAATGAGTTGGTCTGAAACCAGCTCACCAGGAAAGCCAAGGAGAGATCACCGTTCTCCCAGCAGAAGGCCAAAGAGGTAAGGTCTGAAGTTTGTCTGATCTTTGATAGAAAACTACACTCTAAAACAATTGCTACTCTTTCTGGGTCACTTAGTAATCTCCGGGGCAACACACTGGTCTCTTTCATCCCCAGAGGCAAAGAAAACATGAGTGAGCTCCATCCCAGCAGAGCTGGGAAACAGTCTAGGTGTTCAGGACAGGCAAAGGCTGTGCTCCAGGGAAAGCAGCCTGAGAGCCCTTTGTGCACACTGACGAGTCACAGACAGGCTCTGTCTAAAAATAAACTTTTAAATGAAGTGAAAGGAGGCTGGTCTCCACATCGCAGCACGTGTGGAAGTACACATCCATCTACAAGCCCTGGCCCACAGGAGAACCGCAGCGATGCCACCTGGCACAGCTTTCCTGGTCAGAGCTGCACTCAGGTACCCCAAGCAAGCTGTGCACCTCCATTCATGTTTCCCTCCCTGCCCTAAAATCTAAACCACAGCTCTCTGATGTGTGGGAGCTCACTGAGAGAAGCCACAATGAGAGCTGCTTCTGGAAATGCTGTTTCTTCAGCTGTAAAAATACACAGTATTTTACACTGCATAAATAATTGTCTTTTATTTATTGTGAAGGTTGGCAGAACAAAAGGCACATTCCTCCAGGGCTCTAGCTCAGCCACAGTCAGTCTTAGCATGTTTCAAGACTAAAGGAAGACTTAGACCGTACAGCAAAACAGTAAGGCTGGTTTCCTTCATTTAGAAGGAACTAATGTTTTAGAAGAAAAGGGAAATATGGAGAGCATTTATTTTTTGCATGAGTGTCAGGACTTTGCATAAACTGGAGGATGGCTTTTCCCATCAAAGAGCTAATGAGGGTATGACTGCTGTAGCTGAGGTCCTTCGAACTGTCTGCTGGCTCTCACACAAAAATGCCACCGAGCCCCTGTTCATCATCTTTATTTCTGAGATGTGCTATGGAGGAAAAACCCCACTATTAGGACCAGACTCCACAAAATCCCAAGCACTCCCAATGTTACACACTTGCCTGCTGCACTGAAGGTGCATTACTGCTGTTACAAGGCAGTTTTAATGCTACTTTGGGTTTCTGGTAATTTTGAGGCCAATTTGCAAAGATGGCTGATAAAATCTGTTTCATAAATAGCATGCTCCATAAGAACCACCTCCCTTCCCGAAGCACCATCTGAACATGTGCCTGGGAGGAGATTTGGAGAGTTGTGCTCAGGAGAATAAGGCCTGTTTTGTACAAATTTGCATTTGGAACAAATATCAGCCTTTTAAAGTCTCAGGCAGTGCAGTGCGTTCTGCAGTGCTGACAGTTTATCAAACCTAGCCCTCAGCACCTTTTACTGCAGTCAGCTTGAGGAACTGCAGACAGCCTGCCACACTGGCAAGAACAGAAGAGCAATGGAAGCATGGATCTATGAAGAGCCAACAATTAAATTTGAAGATGTGAAGCAAACATCCTTCTTTTTGCCAAGGAAATTAAACTTGCAAAACCTTTGAAGGTGCTTACCAACTTGCCAGATAGAGTTCTTAAGCAGTCGTGAGATCTACAAATCTTGGGAGAGCTACGATAAATCACTTGGGATACAGTTACCAAAACCCTCGCTTCTGGCATAAGTCTGCTCTCACTGAAATCAGCCAGTATTGAAGGCTTTTTGTCTATGAAAATAAGATAATATTTATGTATATGATTAAAGTGTTGTTAGGCTTACACTAATAATGCTTTTAAACTCCTTACCAGCCTCAGGCAAGAGCAGACACACTTCTGATTACACCAAATAAATGGTAATCAGTAGAAATTAATTTGCAAAACATTTAAAGTGCATCTCACTGAAGGATATCCACACCTTGCTCTGGCTAGAACTTCTTACAGAGCTGCCTGTCAAACATGGCTCTAGCCCTGGCTCTCACCTATTGTCTGACAAAACATCCTCTCAAACCCCTTGTGTAACATAAACGTACTTCAGACCATCTGCTTACAGGCTTGCATTGATCTAAGTGGACGTTTACATTTATTTGGATGGCACTTTTACAGTTCTACTCATGCTGATAATGCAGTAAGCTGGGCATTAGATATGACACTCCAGTTCATTTGTCCGATCAGGCAAGAGAGCAGCTAGCTTAAGAGTTGGCATCAATTACCAAAATCCAGTTTTTTACATGCTTTTAGTTTCCTTGTGCTTTCAGAAT
Organism: Oxyura jamaicensis; assembly: GCF_011077185.1. Lineage (NCBI taxonomy): Eukaryota > Metazoa > Chordata > Aves > Anseriformes > Anatidae > Oxyura > Oxyura jamaicensis. The sequence continues at coordinate 3,357,824 of NC_048911.1, forward strand.
TGAAACTAAGAAGATTTTTCCAATTATTTCCAATCATTTCTTAAGGGGATTTTTTTTTTCCTCTTTTGCACTAGAGCAATATATACAATATATACAATGTATACAACTGCAAATGCAACCGTGCAAAATGCAACTGACTATATGATGCTGCTCCTACAAACCAGATGGCAAACCTATAAAAGCTATTAAAAAGCTACAGGACACCAAAGTCACATTGAAATCAACACAAAAAAGCTCAGTAATTAAAATGGAATAACGATGGCATCCTTGGTACATTTGATATAATGAATTGTTTGGGAGAAGAATGCCTTTTGGGGTTAGCTTGAGACAACAGAGGTCAAGTTTCAGTACTTTCTGGCACAGATTTTCTGCAGGACCTTGAACGTGTCCAGCAGATCCCCTTCATCCAGCGGAGCCTTGCTGACAGCAGCGTTTGCCACCTGAGCTGCTCTTTGAGAGCCACTGCTGGAGGGCTGCAGATGTGCTCCATGGCCTGCACCTTACCTCTTTCAGGCAGTGCTAGGGAGGATATAAAAGATCTGCTATATGAGCTAATTTTGAGCAGAGAGCTGGGAGCACCCCTGTGAACCTCATTGCCAAAGACAGGATGTGACAGAAAGCTCTGGCAGGAGGCAGTAATGAGCAACTACAAATACTGTACTACGATTTCTTCCTCAGCACAGCTGTCTGGAGACTGCACATCTGTCTCAATGCTGAGATACCTCCGAATGAACGGCAGTGACAGCTTGAAATCAGCACAAACTGCAAAACCAATGTAAGTACAAAGTAAACACGTGCTCGGCCTATGCTCTAACACACTAAAGCTAAAGTGGTAGGAGGAACAAACCTCAGAAATTAAAAGCTTTCTAACAGTCTTGAGGTATACTGACAACCTTTGCTTCTGTGCCTTACTCATACCCGAGAGATGTGGCATTAACCATACTGCCCTACCTCACAAAGCGTTCTCTGCACAAATGAGTGAAAGATTGAAGGATCGTCAGGCAATGCAATTACGGCAGCTACAGAGCCATCGTAAAATATAAACACAACCTTGAACTTAAACCATAAACAGAATTTAAGCAGGAGCTTGAAGTTCTTTGCTGAATCAATGTATCAACCCCAGTATCTTTACATCTAGAAACACTGAGCCGGATTGCTTTCTTGTTGGTGTTTGCATAAGCAACAAATACAAGTCAAGGGAGTTTTCTATTGATGCCAGACTGATTGTATTTTTAGCTTAGTCAACAACCTGCCAAAAGACCTCGGGCAAGTCCTGTAATGGTTCTGTGCCCTAGTTTCCTTCTTTTTCAAACAATAAGCAACAAGAAACCTCCCTCACAATGGGATTTCAAGGTATTTGAAAGGCTCTGTACGTCTCTGATGGCAGCATCAGCAAATATGCAAGGCTCTTTAGCAAACATGCAGACTATTTCAGACAAAAATCTAGTTGCTAACGTCAGCCTGCTGATCTGTAAGACTTAAAAAGCACTATGGTGGGAAGAGAATGGAAAATGAAGGACACGAGGTGAAAAATCCCAGACAGTTTCCTCTTGAACAAGGTGGACATAGTCCAAAAATTCTTTATACTTTCTTTTCCTCTCTTCTCTCCCAGAGGTTTTCTATTGTGTATGTGCTGAATGCTAGGTTTGCTGGAGTTAAGCCAAAGAGAGAGGTAGATGGCTGCCTTTGTGGTCAGAGGAGGGAGGGAGGGAAGGATTTCCTATTACAGAACAAAGCCGAGTTATTGATAACAAAATTTACTAATATGCTATTAGGAAACGCTGACTGAGTTCTTTACATGTGAGGTTTTATGAAAATACTTAACACTTGGGGAAACTATTTGAATCCAGTAATGGTGTCCCTTAGACAAACATAGAATAGGTTGAACTAGGGAGTAGGCATTTAAATGAAGATGTGAAATTCAGGTTGTTCTTGCAAGCTGACAAACTGCTCTGGCCCCAAGAAGAGAAAGATGCTGTTCCAAGGTACACTCACCATTAGTATGTCTGCTGTGATAGCCCAGTTTGAAAACAGAAGAGTTTCTCCAATAAAAATGCAAATCTGTTGTAACAAAACACACAAAAAGGAGAAGATTTATTCACTTGACATTTAAGGGACAAATAACCTGTCACAAACTTTCCTGTGTCACTTATTTGTCTCAAACCCATTCAAAGGATTCTTCTGTACACAATCCACCTCTGGTTCACGTTGTGGTTATCCCGAGTAGTAGAAACCTACAGATGTTTATCTGAGCCCTGAGAGGGTTGGCCTGAACCTTCATTAGTATAAACTGTTTATGATCTACAGGACAGATAAATATAAGGCTGACACCTTTGGTAACAGAAGAAGATGAGAAGCCAAACAGAAGCGACAGCCCTGGACTTCCATGCTGAAATCGTTCTGTTTCCAAAGGTCAGCTAGGGAAGTCAGAAAGCCCCAGCTCCCCACAACAGTCATTTTCATCGCTAGGCACCAAGTTCTCTGGTAAACTCTAGTAAACCAAATACCCACCACGTGCAAGATCCCTGCCCGCCCCTGCTAGAATATTGCTGTCCTTTTTGAGGGGGACATAAGTCTAGCCACTATAACAGCTTGAGCTTTATGCTGCTAGTACCTAGGTGCACTCAAGACAGCTTTCAGTATGGGCTTTGCAACATCGCTGTCTTGTAGTGAGCTACAACTCTTGACTCTGTGGAGACTGTCAACCAGATACATTAAAAGCCCTATGTAAATAGTGGGATGAGAGCTTCTTTTTGAGGTTGTTTGGTATAAACAGCCACCACACACCCTTTCCACCTCTTGCAGCCCTTCCTCACTTACTCCCATCCCCAAGCTGCCTTCTGTCTTGTGCTTGTACAATGGGGCCAAGCAGGGATTCGGATCAGGAAGCTGCTACACGAAAAAGAACCTCTTTTTGAGGGGGAGGTGGTGGAAGAGGGGCTTGCTTTGCTTATTTTAAACTCAAATCAATCCCTTAATGCAGTTCACTAAATGGTTCTGCAAGTAGTTAGAGCAGCTGAAGAACTGAAAGTGATCATCAGAGAAGAAACTAATTTAACCTGGTCTCATTATTAAAAGAAATGTTCATCAAACTGAGTCCAACAGAGCAAGGGTGACACAGTTTCAAGGGGAACACTGCCCACATCAAAAAGCTTTTTCCATGTATTTCAGTCATCGACCCTTTGCTCTAATGCTGTAGGTTTGCAATTTAACAAAGAAAAGTAGGTTGAACAGAACAAAAAAAGAAGGAGAGAAAATCTTCCAGACACACATTTCCATCTTCCTTTGTGTATTATGAAGAGCAGAGCACACAGATGAAACGCTGCTGAAATAATCAGACTTGTAAGAATGATCGCTCCCGCTCCTCTCCAGGAGGCAAGCAAAACCCTTTACTAGATCTCCCCCAAAGGTTGCTTTTTGCCCAGCTAACCCACCTCACCCCCAGCTTTTTGTTGTTGTTGTGTCTAGAGAGAAAACTTTCCTTCTGCAATCCCTTCTGGCAGTTGGAGATTAGCAGCTATGGAGGTTTGGATTCAGGTAACCGAAGATTCCCCTTTTAATAACCTTTTGTTCAGCTTTTATGTTGAGTTGGGAACAACCTATCAATGAAACAAAAGCAGCAAGAAATACGCAACACACTTTGCTCTGAGGAAGCATTCAGATGGATGTTGTTTTGTGGTTATCTGGTAATCTCTGACACTCAAAGCCCCAACCTGGCTCCTGTTGCTTGCACAGGAGCAATTTGGGTTGGGAGGAGGAACTCAGATCCGTGCCTATGGTCTGACATGACTACAGCAGTCTCCTTTCCCACACCCTGCTCGAGATCGCCTATACCCCTCCGACCCCCATGCACTGCCAGGAATAGACTGCTTTATTTAGCAACACTTACGCACTGACCTACAGAAAGCTTCTTCCTCTATTTGTTTCTAAAATTATTTTTGTTTCCCATACCTCCCCCCTCCCTATCCCCTCTTTCAGTGACTGGACCTGCTTCCTCTGTGATGGTGTCTGAGCCAGTTATGGCCCAGCTGCTGAGCTAGGAAGTCTTCTCTTTCCACTTTCCCACTGTCCACTGGTCTGCCTTGAGCTTGGCTGAACTGCCTAGCTAAGACAGACAGATCCAAAGAATGAAGGTGCCGACAGAAGTTAAGTGACATGCAGCAAGGGCATACCGGATCCCCAGGTGGGGTCTCATGACCTGCACTGAAATCTGCCCTATCACAGCTTTGCAGCCACTGTTGCTGGAGTTCTGCAGCTGGATAGATTAAATTGAGCTTGGGAAAGATGTTATCATGCTCCTGAAAGCGGCATCGACATGCCCTGCCTGTTCATAAAACACTGGAAACATGCAACTGCTTGCCTTAAGGTTATACAGGTTACACACACACACAGAAGCTGTTACACACAGCAAGTAAAACTTGCCCTATTCTGCAGGAATTCAGCCTAAGTCCTATGAATCACTGAAATGTTACAAACTTCAGAACACCAGACCTGAATTATTGAGCGTGCATTTCACCCAATGCTTTTCCATGAAACATGTGCCTCATGTGGATATCGGTAAAAGAAAAAGAGGAACAAGAGGAAGATCAAAAAGTAGGACAAAAGATACTGACATTAAAAAAAGAGCCAGCTGCTAATGGGGATTTGTAAAAATGAGTTCATCCACCACAAAGGGCATATGAGGATATGCAGCATTTCTGCTGGAGAGAGGCTCTAGGGATGCTTACTGCAAATAGGGCAGCCTCCAGAACAGATCGATAGCTCCTGAAATGGTCATGGGTTTAACTTCTCACACACTTTTACAGTCCTCATTTTACAGTGAGATTTCAGCTCGAGAAATAGATCCCCTTCTGAATCCAGCTGTGTTGTATAATATCTCACCATCTCCTTTTGGTATCCAGTTGCTCATCTTTGATAAGCCGATAGAAGTTCAGTCCCCCTGAAGTCTTTCTGTTTATGTGATCAGAGTTAGCAAATTCTGATTCCAAAAAATGATAAGTAAAGTAGACTTCAGAGCTGTCACACCAGCAGCTCTCCCAGCAAGATCTAAGTAGGTTATAAACTCCCTCTATGGCTATTTGCAAAGTGCGTGTATCTGTCTGCATCTTCATTATTTGAAGTTCTCTTTGAAATGGTGGCTAAGACTCCCACATGCACTCTTCAATTTGAAGCAAGCCTAACTCCATCTCAGTGTTGGGCAATATCGATGCCTCGGAAGCAGATAAGTCACCAACACCATGTCAACAGAAAGCTCCCTGGAGCTGACACTAAGATGCTGTAAAAGCTCTATGGCAAGGGCTTAGCCTGGGAGCTGTTGTTTCTGCAAGATCATGAAATGTCTTTGAGGAATTGAAATGGATGCTGAAATTGAGGTACAACGGGAACTTGGAACACTGTCAAAAGGATGCAGAACATATCTCTCTAATCACCTGGAGACTGAAACCAGTCTAAAATATACTGTTGAAATGTCTGAGCAGTATGATGATACAATGATGCCATCCAGCTAATGGGTTTCAAGAGACAGGTTTGAAAACCAATATTTCAAAGAGCACACATTTCAGAAAGAGTGAGACCGGAAGATACACAAATTGCTGCTTTAAGGAGCTGGAATACAACACACTAGAACACATGCTGCAAGGAAAACAGAGTAAGAAGTGTTTGCACTGTACAGCAAAGCAAGATAATGATACAGAAAGCTGTTTCATTTTACCTTTCCAGGCACTGTACTGCTTGCTGCCAGTAATTTACTGGATTAATATGAAAAGATGGGATAAATAAAGAAGTCTGTCTATCTGCTCCAAGGAGGAGGGGCTGCTACAGAAGAGGAATAGAAGCTGCTCTCAGGGATCAAAACCACCTGCAAGACAGCACCGTGCAGGAGGAAGAACATATGCATGTTCAGGGGAGGAAGACAGCAGAGAGCTGACAGTGTTTAAGTGGCAAGGTAGCCACATTAAAATATATTTAGGTCTTTTCAAGAAACAAACAAACAAGCCAAGCAATTCTTGGTCTCTTATGGACCTTTCTGTTTGAGGTTAAACTCCAAGTCTAGCTATCTAAATGTTGGAAGTGGTAATTTTAATGCTCTGAAACAAAGAGAGATTCAAATGCAGTAACTTCAATTTTGGCATGGTGTGACCAGTGACAGAAGTCTAAGGGCAGTCATGGTACAGAAGGTGGGGAAATACCACCGTGCTGGGGAGCTGACTGGAATGTTACTCTTGCTTTTCATGGTCATACAGTACTCAAGGATGCTGCTGATCCTGTTTCAGGATGAGAGCCAGGACACAGCTGTCAAGGAAGCTATCAGAGATGAGAAAAGCCACCCACAACTTGTACCTTATCCTTTCCAGAACAAGCTGTTATCATGGATCTTGAGATAAGGAGGGTAACCTAATCTATCACATCGTCCATCAAATCTAGGTTTTCCAACTTCAGAGTCAGAGAAGAAAGCCTGCTGAATTTTAGACCAATGAGACTTCAAACAGGTGGTTTTTAACTGTAGAGGCACTGCTACACCATGCGACCCTGCAGAACAGGTCTCCCAGTGAAATAAAAGGACATTAAACACTCACAATGCCTGTATGATTGCAATAACATTGAATGGCGTGGAAAAACAAGGGCTCATGTCTGAAACGTGCTTTGAAAAGTCAATTCAACTGATATATAGCACCACCATGGTAATACCTTGTGTTACGAGACATTGGCAGCCCCAAAACAGAGCTGTTCTCTCAGTGGGATTAGTACCTGTAACACTGAACAGCATCAATAACAGATGTTGGGTCACTTTCTTTTTTCTTATATAAATGTATAGTGGGTTGCTTATGCACGGATCTCTTAACTTCAGGTGATTTACAATCATCAAGGTAAGTTTGTACATTGAGAATCCTCATTTGGCAGAGGTAAAACGAGTAACTTACCCCCATCACATCTAGAATCTATGAAGAGAGTTCTGATTCCCCATTTGATACTTTAACTAGACTCTCCTATCTACTTTAAATGCACTACTTTTCTAGCAGCAGAGAAAGCTCATTTTGGGCTACAGAGAGACAGCGTTACCTGCAACAAATGTATGCATCAGCCTAACAGCATCAGCAAGTGGGCTTATATTCTTTATACCCCCTCCATATGCAGATACAGCTTCCTTTGCACATCATTGACTCTTTATTAGATTACTGCTCATGCATCATAAAATAAATTGTTTCTAAGACTGGTTAAATAATACCATCTATATTTACATATTTACACAATGCAGAATAGTCACATGGAAATACGGAAGCTAAAAAGCTGCTGTCTTGAGAATTAAAAAAAAAAAAAAAGAAAAGAAAAGACAAGAAAATGAGACCAATAACCACCTTTCACTGCACATTTTTTGAAAACAGTATTTCCAGCTTAGAAAGGGAGGACTTTCTGCATAAAGAGACTAAGCACCACAAATGAACATGTCTGTCATCAGGTCTGGCAAAGGAGAAAATCACAGGTCTGACTGCACAAAGAAGTGGAGGGGAGGGGCAGGCAGCGGGATCTGACAGATCTCTTCTTTCGGAGACAGCTGAGAATGAAAGGAAGGCGAATGTTTTGCCAACCAGTAACACCCCCTCACAGGTTTTCCCAGGTGGTCATTTTTCTGCTGATTGTTGCATCGAAGGTTAGCTGTAGGCCATGCCAGGAGCCAGAGGTCCAGAATCTCCTGACACTTTCTAAATAGCCAGAGTAGGCATTCTTGGTTCTGTGTTCATGTTCTTAAACTTCCATTCTTTCTTCCTGTGTTCCCCTGTTGTGATGGCAGCTATTCAAATACTTGGAAAATAACCGTGGCTACGCTAGTGCTAGAAATACAGAGAAGCAAGGAACTGCAATAGATGGTTTGTTTGATTAACTGTAAACGAATTCTCATTGCTTGCTGAAGTGTGCACTGCTGTGTGGAGACTAGGGTAGGCTTTCAGAAATTATCCCACTACTCAAACCATCTCAAGCTGTCCCTTCAGAAAGTTATCAAGCTTCTCTCTATTACATTGAAAGAGAACCTGAGAGCTGTTTAGTGTACGGGATTTCCGCTCTTTCCTGAAAGCAAGAGTCATACCTCAGACCAGATTATTATACATTATCTTGGGTTTTTCCTTCTCCCTTCGTGCTATTTGTCTGGATCTATCTGATGTCTTTTTATATCCTTAGGTTATAAGTGCTCTGGGGGGACTATTTTTTAAATCTGCATTTGTGCAGCATCAAGTATTGTGTATTCCTGAGCTATGACTAGAGTTTCAGGTGCTATGGTAATATAGAAAACAACAACAAATTGAACTTAACGTGGTAATTACTGTTGGTCTGCAGCAAGCTACTTAGTTATGGAAATTAATGGTACTTACAAGTAGCTAAAAGCATGCCCACAGACAAGTTATATTGTAATTACAATTCGATATCACTGCAGCTACAAAACCCTTATTGTAAGGGAAGCTGCCAATTTTCCTGTACCAAACCATTAGGCAAGAGCAATAGCGTTACGGATAGAGGTACAGAGAGAACAACCCAAAGGCAGGGAACTGTGAGTTTCTATGCAGGAGCTAAATGCCCAGGTCTAAATTCTGATGGTGGTTAGTAAGAGGGGATAAACAGCGACTTACATTTTCCTTCCAAGCACATCTAGACAGTGCCAACACGCCAAGGGGAAAAATGAAGGACATTCAGAGCAGGAAAAACATCTAAGTCCTCCTGCAGGGGACAATGCACTCAATCTTCTAAGATGTTTGGTAGACAGAAGACTGACATATGCAAAGGATTATACTTACATAGGCTCCCACAATGCTGCTCTTGGCAGCAACGAAGATCAAACAGATGAAGATGGCTGACCCCAGCATGCCAACAGCACAGACAAGAGGATCAGCTCGCTGGGTTTTTAAGCGGCACCATTTGGTTGCCCCAGCTCCTGTGATAACACCCAGGAAACCGGTGAAGCATGTGATTGCTCCAAAGATCAAGCTATTAAAAAAAAAAAAAAAAAGAAAGAAAAAGAAAAAAAAAGAGGCAGTCAGTAATTTTTCTGGATTTTTTCCCCCAAATGGGGATGATCTATGAACAAATTATTAGGATAAACTGACTGATGGAAAACTGGACATTGACTTTGCAAGTTAAAAAAAAAAACAAATGAGCTACATCCTGAGTGTTTGTGTTTGCAGCACCCTTCCCGTGAAATTAAGGAAAACAGCAGATGAAATTTGGCATTGATCAACACACAGAGATGCAAAGGGCTCATACTACTTCTTTGTGTGGCCCTTAGCTCCCTACAAAGTGCATTGTATAGCTAATTATGTACAAAAAAATCCAAGGAATACCCTGCACAATGATCATGTAAGGGAAATCCTGGACAGAGCAGGCACTTGGAAGCTTAAGGCAATGGAAAACTAACAAGACAACAAACACCAGCAATTTTCTTACTCCTTCCAGCCCATTTCAAAGAAGGCTGATTAGATTATTTTGCTGTTATAATCCACATACAAAATGCATTTATTTAAATTCAAGAGCAGGAGCTGTCAAGGTTTCTCAGTATTTTATGTGCAGGACTCAGGCTACAGAATCTTTGGCAACTACATGAAAGTAGCTCCAGGGTAGCTCAAAACATAGGTGTCATCAAGGAGTGGAAAACTTGTCTTTGTGAACAGCAGATGGGCAGTCTGACTGGAGCTGTATTTTCTGCTCACTGCATTTTTCAGAATAGACCGAGGCTGCCCGCTGGGTGCTCTAGTCGATGGTACTCCAAACCACTAAATAGTTTACCTGTGATGAGATTGTGTCAGCTAGAGCAAGAAGGCTTTCCTAATGTTATTCTTCCCTCACAAGCTAAAAAGCAAAAGAGCTGGCAAGAGGCAGTTTTTCATATCTTTTATTCACCTGGAGAAATACATTTTTTTAGCATTTTCTGCTTTGTGCTATTATGGTAAAGCACAGAACAATGAATTACTTCTCACAGTGTTATGTGCTGCAAGCTACATTATATAACTGGGACTGAAAAAACACATCACCATGTAACATCAAGCAATCCAAACCAAAGTCTCCCAGATCTTTGTACCATTCTTCAGCAAAACTCAGTATACAGAGTAGTATATAGAGCAATGAAACACAGTGAAGTCCTCCCTCCCACAGAAATAAAAGCCTTCGGGGCCAGTTCCTGCAGCCTTTAGGGGAACCAGTCCAAGCCCTGAATTATAGCCACTACCTTGGCTACCCTGACACAGCTGATTTCACTGGTATCATAGAAATCAGTGTGGGTCTTAAGAAACCTCACTCTCTTTCAGTTCTGCAGCCATTTTTTAAGGCAAAGACAGCTGTCTTTTTTCTGCTTCTGTACAGTAGCCTGGGAACTAAGACTGAGCTGAGGTCATCACTTCTGCCTTGGTTTGACTTCATGCAATGAAGAAAAGAAGAGAAATAAAACCCAGTTTACAATCCCAGCATTTCCTATCATTGTTGCAAGGATCTACAGGAAATTACAGACATTCTAGTGACTTGACTCCATGGGACTTGCCTGTTTCCTCCCCACCCTCTCCCCCCCCCCTTTTTAAAGCAGTGATTTATGAATCTCACCTATCTTTGGTGCCACAGGGCTGTGAGCTGCACGTCTCTGCAGTCTTCTGCACAACTTGCGCTCTGTGAAGGTAGAGAGGGATCCACATGCCGAGCGCCCCAGTGGCAAAAGAGACAGCTGAGGTGGCCAGTGAGGAGAACACGTAGCTGCGGCTGTGGAGACACGAGGCAAAACCAAGAAAAGGTTTAGAGGGAAAATTGAAAGAGTGAGGGCACCAGGAGAGGAATCACTACTCACCTCCCTTTGCCAAGGGGCAGAGATAACACGAGGTACAAAGAAATGGAGAAGAAGAGGCAGGAAATACTTCTTCATCTATGATGTTCTATTGATAATAACGTGCTTAACTCTTCAGAGGTGCTTCTAGGGGACCACTTTTTTGGGACCCTTCCAGGAGACGACCAGTACTTAATCACTTAGATGTGATGTGTGAATTACAGCACTATCACCATAATATCACCTGGTCACCCGAATTACCAGATCCATCTCTCCATCCCCATCCAAGTTATTTCCAGGTTACTACACACTTGCTACTTGGATAAACCACCAAAATAAGTAATATAAAAATACCAATAAATTAACCATCACCATTTTTCATAGCCCTTTGGTACTGTGTGGCAACACCAGGAAGACATCCTAGCCAGCAGTTCTAAGAAGAATGAAGGACACCACAGGTTTCACATCAGAATTCCAAGGTAACACTGAATTTACACACACAAGTATTTGCACATTCACAGGCAAGCATTCCTGAAGCAAGTGCAGCTGTTTAAAAACTCGTGTGTGATCTTTTTTGCAGATATACAAGCATCCAACCACATTCTATGCACATGCATTCAGTCACATGTGGTTATATAAATACATATGTATATATTTAAACTTGCCACGTAGTGCAAGCTTTTGTGTATTTTCTCCTCTTAAAATGCTTTTTAATTGAACTCTCCACTCAGCAGAGTAGCTTTTTCAAGGAAGAAAATGGATATAAGGGACATATAAAAGGCTATAAAAGGACATCTGAACAACAGTAGCACAGCAATTAATACAGGAACACAGCAATTTCTACACTTCAAAAAGCCTTAATTAGTCCGACATATGAGCCAAACAAAGCAGACTCTTAGATCTGAATCTTGGAAAAGTTAGAGCAGAAGATGGAATTCATCTTTGTCATCACAGTCAACGTCCAGTGAAAATGTAACTGTGATTTTCTTTCCTAGGCCCACACACCAAATTTTCTGCAATACCTTCACGATGCTACTTTCAAATCTCACAGGGTTAAGTACAGGCCATTTGATGTTCACACTAAGCAGTAGAGGCAAAGCATACTTTAGCAGGGTGTTCTTACTTTCTTATCAGTGCCTTCATGTCTCTCAGCCATGAGGTCCGAGCCTTCAGCTGTCCCCCAAGTTGTTCAACGTTTCCTCTTTTAGCAGCGGGCACAAATATCAAGATGAGTGTCCCTGTTATCATTCCTAGGAGTGGAGATACCTGTGAGAAAGGAACAGGAAAATAGCACAGGAAGTCAGCAGCGTTTGATTTGACTAGTCAGTAAGAAACAGATTACATTAGTTCCATTTCAGCAACCCAGCTCTTTATGGCTATCCAGAATCCGCGAGCACACTGAGGCATCTGTTCCTTTCCTTCCTCCCTGTCATTCCCAGGACTCTCTTATCTCACGTCGCAAGCATGAAGCTTTGAGAATACTCTGATTAAGGCAGTCCATTTATTTGTGTAATTACAGTACCAAGATTCTGGGTGATGTTTAACTCTTTGGAAACCTGCACCCAGCTGGGCTAAAAGACCAACTACTTTCTGGGAGAGTTTAGAAGCCTTTTACAGGCAATGAACTCAGGTGAAAGATTTCTGGATCTGGGGAGCATGTTGGTTTTGAAAATCCTTGCTTGACATGCAACCCTTCCTGTGTTCTTCCATCTAATCTGCAAAATCTCATTTTCAGGCAGCTTTCAGCGATTGCCTCAGTGTACAGCAGACTAAGAAACAATGAAAATTCAAGCTGGAAGACAGAAAAATGACACATTAAGGACTTAGGTTTCTGAGTTTCCAATCCTTTCTGTCAATCACTAGACAAAAATGCAAACGTTCCACAGTGTTTTACAAGCTATGAATGTGATTCTTGTTTTGACACTGAAATTCCATTATTGTTAGCATGGAAAATGGTTCTGTTAGGAAAATAGAAACACGGATTTTCAGTGAACTATCATCCCTTCTACACATGCCATTTTCAAAATAAAATTCCTGATCCAAAACAATATGCTTCCAATAATAACCTGAGAATGGTCTTTACACATAGAGTAGTATTACATGTGCAAAGAAGACAAATCCAGAACTCTTCTAGGGAAGGTAATGGAACACAAAAAATATTTTAGAACTGGAAAGTCAGGAATGTAGGAATGTCTCTCATCCAGGGATAAGTGAAGCTCGATACAGTATTCTTATCACAGTTGAACACAAGACATAGCACTGTTAAAAACAAACAAACAAAAGAAAACAAACAAAAAAAGGAAATGCTGGTATTTTCTAGGGACATACAATTTCAAGTCTCTGATTTTTATCTGAAGGCTTACTCCCCTGACAGGACAATATCCGCTGATACTCAGCAATGTTCCAGTAAAACACTGACATTACTGCTAGGGCCAGAGACAAAGTTGCCACTAGCCAAAGTGTCCTTCTGCCTTCTTCAGCCCACTGAGTATTCCTGACCTCCCCTGGAGCTGGAGGCCACAGGGCATCACAGAAGGCATCACAGAGGGCAAATCTAGTACATCTTGCAGAAGTACAATGACTGCCAGAGGAACAGAAGCTCCTTTACACTGATGTCTGGAAGCTTTTGATGTGGGCTGTTTGACTAACAGAACTAAGCAATCCTGTCCTAAGCAACCCTCATGGAAGTGTGGAGCTTGTCTTATAGATTCCCACGATTTCACACAGGTCAGGGAATCATGCATCAATGTGTCATTTATGGTGGAAATCATGATCCCATAAGGGGTACAGCCTCACAGACAGTCTGGATTTCTCAGGATAGCTATGGAGACTTAAATCGAACAGAAAGACGCTAGTGATGACTTCTTTGTACAAACTAATTATTTGGATTTTACAGATAGATGAGTGGTCCAACATATCAACTTCATTAATTCATAGAATCATACAACCATAGAATATCCTGAGTTGGAAGGGACCCACAAAGATCATCAAGTCCAACTCCTGGGTCTGCACCACCCAAAAATCAGTCAATATGACTAGGAGAAGAGGCTTCGGAGTTTGTCTTTCCTTATGCTGACCTTTGCTCAAAAGTTAATTTCACCCTTGAAGCATTTCTGCTATTGAATGAGGCAGGCATTCTCTTGGTCTGAAGCTTTAGGTTATTAAACCTAATTCTTTTCATTTCAGGTTGACAGCTGGAAACTCTCCTAGGTGCAGATGAACTGTTCACAGTGAGTTTCCTGGCTTTGCTTACCTTTGCTGGACAGGCAATTGTCCGTGCCACAGAAAGGAACATTCGCTTGAGATGGGAACCCATGTATTTCATCACCTGCTGTTACAAATGGGGTTGGCCTGGCCTTCATGGGCTTCATTGTCCTCATGAAGTGCCAAAGCCAGAGAATGCAACTCACTGGGGCACATGCCACCCAGACTGCCAAAGGTCAGAAAACAGTTCTGCTGGGCCGCTTCCTGCCAGCTCTTTCAAGACATCTTTGTGTGCAGGATCTGTTTGTGTGTATGTGATTGGGATGTACTATCTTTTCAACACATTTATCAAGGTCCCAAGAGGTTAAAGTAGAAGGAAACCGACTGTCTCAGGGCAGAAAAACAAGCGGAAACTGGAACAAAGTGTTTTTTCCTCAAAGCAGGAAGCCATTCTCAGAGTTTCTTGACAGCAAGGGCCTAAAAGACTGTGGAGTTGATTTAAGGCCAATGCCTCATCTTCCCAAACTCATCAAGAAACCATGGTTGACTGATAATAAAGTGATCGGAAAATTCTTGCTCCCAAGCAGGGAGAAAAACAAGTACAATGAGCCAAAACCACATACCTTTCCAATCTGCTTAGAGAATGCATCTGCTATGCACTAAATATCCACAGGCATAATCTCCAATCCTTTACCGTCTCTATATAACAGTGTATATAATGACAGGTTGGGGATTTGTGTGGTAGAACTCTTCTAACACTGATCAACTGATACAGCTGTTATTAAGACATTATTAAAACTGATCTGTAAGACTGTGAAGTTTCCTATGAACTGGCCCAAAGCCAGGCTAGTGCTTATTGAAGGTGAATTCAGAATGTTCACAATGTGCAATGTTACTGAGGAAAAATAAACAATATAAATATATATATATATATTGAAATGAAAAAAAAAAAATTGCATTTTTAGGAACATTTGAATTTCAAGCTATCTTTATCATTGAAGAGCTGAAGGATTTGGAAAAAAAAAAATCCCAACAAGCTCTTTTTGCTTGTGGATGGTCCACATTGTAAGCTCAAAAATGAAAACCTGCATGTGAATGTCACACCTAGAGACTGGCTTACCCGCAATGCCCAGTGCCAGTCTCCAGCAACCTGCTTCACACTTGATCCAGTGATGTATCCCAAGCCACTGCAAGTGATGAAAGGATGAGAATCAGTCTGAGTTTTAACGGAGTACCACAATCACAACAGTTGTTAAGCAAATATAGAAACAGCCACAATCAATTGTGTGTGCTAGTCTCTCCTCCTGCAGGAAGAAACATGGGGGATGAAGAGGATAGCAGGTAATATGCAACTCTTCCCAGCACTGTTGGTCTAAAAATGCTGAAATCCAATGGAATATTGGACACTGACCTCAAGTTCATAGCTGACCCTTCAATCCACAGTGGATGGACCTCAAATGAATTGAAGCACCAGTTCAGAACAAATATAATAGTATTCAAATTGATAGCTTAGTTTAATAATGCTCCAAGAAAGTCAGCTAAAATATTTTGTTTCCATTCCCACCCAATTTCTGTAACAAAATAAATAAATCCTTTCCACTAGTTCCCAAAAGTCACACGTGAACGAGTAACAGGGCTAGAAAAAATAATTCAATTCCTGCAACTAATTAGTCACTTCTGACAATATTTTCCTGTCCAAATTGTTCCAGCCAAAGACAGAACAACTATCATCTTTAGCAACTTAAGATTTTTGTGAGCTAACTTTAAAAGAAAAGCCAAAAACAGATGAAAAAAGCATTATGTTACTTACCTGCCAAGAGGAATTGCAAAGTAGAAAACAGACAGCATAAGGGTCCTTGTGTTTTTGGTGAAAAGGTCTCCGATGATGGTTGGAGCAATAGTGGAGTAACTTGCTTCACCGATGCCAACCAAACCTCGTGAGAGCACAAGAAGCCAGAAATACTGAGAAAAGAAATAAAACACCTTAGCAAGCCTCCTTTTATATTTTTGAATTCAGGATGGACAACAGTAAAAGCTGCCCAACTAGGGAAATATAAACACATGTGAATGGAAAGTGATAACGTATGCATTTATTTTTTAAAACCTCAGATTCTTTTTATGTATCTCTTGCTGGGGATAAAAGGGACCATATATTTTTTTGTGAAGATTTATAGGCATGAAAGAAAAGTAGCAATAATACGTGGTTACCATATCGCACTCAAGATGATATTCTGACAGCAAGACCCTCGATTTATTTTCAGCATGTTAAACCTAATTGCCAGCAACAGTGCACTGACAGAGGAAGATTTTGGGAGGTGGCTGAGTATAACAAATACTGCTTCTGGGATCCAGGGAAAGTAATACCTGCCGAGCGCAACCACAGCCTCCCCGGCATGCCAAGGGATGAGTTAAGACTGGTGAAACTCTGGAGGCTCTTCAAAGCTGTGCAGGAGTTGAACCCGCAATCTCCCAAACTCTTGATTTTCTCCATGATTAGAAGATATTGCATAAGGGAGGATTTCCAAAGGTGCTAAGCACCGACCTCTCCGCTTTCCTTGAAAAAAGCATAAATCTTCCCCTTGCAGCAGACAGACAGACTAAGCCAAAGCTGAACACTTCTGAGAAACCTCAGGTTACAATCTGAGCTGAGATGCACAGAGTTATGAAGAGATAAGACTTGAGCTTTACTGTGAGCCACCTGAACGCATAAACATCCGCGTGCTCAGCAAGTATTACCACCAGATGAAAGATTCAGAGCCACACAAGGCAACTGAGCAGGTTACAAAAGCATTAAGCTGCCCAAAGAATGATGTGCCCTTCCAAGTAAATGGTAACCGAACAGAACAAGGAGAGTGACTTCACATTCAGCACGACACCACCTGAAGTGGATGAAAAGGAATTATGCATCTAATAGAATTTTCTTCATGGCCTGTTACCCTGTTTCAGCCAACATTTTTGTAAAGTACAAGGACCCGATTTTCAAGCCAACCGTTTTTGGTACACTTGCCGTTTTCTGGGTGCTGCTGTGTGAAGGCATAAGGCACAGTTCTTTGATGCCAAAATGCCTGATACATCAGCACGATGTTCTTAGACATCTAAGCAACCTGAGCTACACCCAGAAGTAATTGCAGGTGCAGCAATTAAACACCACTCAATTGCAGAAAATTGTATGTGCAGGGGAACCTTTTTCTACACATGTAGCCTCTACAGATCCTAAGTTTACTGTTATTATTCTATAGATCATTTGTGAAGAACAGCAGGGAATGTGATATGTCCTTAAACATGAAAGTACTTTAAGAATAACAAGCAATTACAGGAGAGTTGCAGGAAAATGACTGATTTCATGCCCTGCAGCAAAACCTAAGCCAGAATACAGGTCTTTCATTCACAAAGATGGAAAATGCCATGCAAACATCAAGACACACGTCTCAGTCATAAAGCAGACAAAAATTTACCACCGGCATATTTCCATTGTCTTCTGTACCGCAATCCCCTAGCTGAAAAATATTTCTTTAAAATTCCTGTAGCCACATAAAACAAATACTTTTGTGCACGCTTCACTTCCTCTTATTTTGACGTAAATCTTGCATCGATACCTATTTTCTGAGTGTGTACAAGTTCCTTGTTTGCTGGGAGGGCGTTTGCGGTGCTGCTGTCATTCATCTAACTCCCATAAGCGGCACATACGTAACAGAGACGTGTGGGTGTATGCAGAAAGGGCAATACTGTGACTCAAGTTTTTAATTTATGCCAGTTGCCCAATGCTAAACCACTCCACATTACTACAGAAGTATCCTGACAATGATTGGTGCACAGGTACCCAATGTATTTGGAATGAGCAACAGTATTTATAACATACTGAATGACTTAGTCACGCAGAATTAGAAAGCAGGGGGAACTGGAGGCTGATTTTGGTTTCCTAAGAGGTTAAGTCTTGGATCACAGAGAGTGTGATAGGCAAAACAGTCATCTGTCAGACTTGGAATGAGTATGTGATTGTTATACCTGTAGAATGACAGATTTGCAAAGGCACTGAATGTTCCTCAAATTTGAAATACCTACATAAAAGTGCCCCAGGTTTGTGCTTACCAGGCAGGAATCACTCCCTGATTGCACTGGACAGGGATTTCCTCCAAATAATGTTGTTAAAAGCTTCCTGTCAAACACTGCTTAAAGCAGAAAAATTGTGGGAAAAATTCTAATTGTGGTAAAGAGTGACTTGGTTCCACCAATACTATTGAATCAGAGTCCTCATACAATGAAATCATCTGCAACAAGTAACATACTTGTTCTTCTCCCGCACTTCCTCCTTGATTCCTCCTCTCTGGCTTATCCCTTGCTTACACACTGCAAATATCTACTTACTATTTTAACTATATTCTCTGAAGAAAAGGTATCCAAATTTACATCATGACATTCTGACTCAGATGGTAGTGTAAGCAATCTTATAAAAACAAAATGTACAGAAAGACATAAATGTTATTTCCATTCTGAGATGATATATTCAGGACTATGGATAATACAGCTATTTAGGTGTAATGACAAGGCACAACATTAAAAATCTAAAACAATGCCAGGGAATTATAATTTATCATCTTGTGCCTTGTTTTAGAGCTCTGTAAAATTGCAAAGCCAATGCCTGTTCTAATCTTTCTGAAAGATCTCTGGATTTTTGCTAGCACACTTTCTCTTGGTACCTATACAAAAAAAAAAAAAAAGGCAGTAATTAGTTTCAGTAAGCTAGAGCCTTAAATCTTCCATCTCTAATAACAGTTAGAGAAACATGTTTTGTCACCTCTGAACAGGGACAGCTGGGTACCTCTCCCCAAGATAATAAAACAGTCCTCTCAGAGAGAGGCCTAGTCTTTTCATTTTTCACATAGAAAAAAAAATACAAACAACAAAATAACTCCAAGATTCTTATGCTGCTACTCATTTGGACCATGGATATACCACAAACCACTTAGAAATGAATCCCAAAACCACTGCGTATGCAATGTAGACAACTGCCACTTTATGTGTGTATTTATATACACATACACCCATACGCACATGTTTTTCTCTCTCTTTGTATGTGAATATTACAACCGACATAAACAAATGGGAATGACAGATACTACTCATACACAGGAAGCTCTGTTCTCCTCCATAGCCAGAGCAGGACACTTCTACCATTTCCTCGACACTACATTTTCCCCCAAGTACTTTATCATCTTTGCCTACCCCAGAACTCTCGGCAATTTAGTGAGACAAAAAGGGCTGACACCAGACAAATTCTTCTCTACATTATCTGCCCTTAGAGCAGCACAAGCAGCTAAGAGAGGGAACCGGTAAATGAATTTCACTGTTCCCCAAGCAGAAATTGGTATATATTAAGAAACTTATTATTTTCTGCATTGCTTTGGAGCTGTTCTGTAATTTGTTCATCTGAGCAAATACTTCTCACTCTGGCAGGAAAATTGAAAAAGACTTGGTAAGCTTTCAGCACCTGAGCTTATTCCATTTCTGCAGGTTAAGACCAGCAGCTTCAAGACTTCAGTGTCTTTTTCTCTGGGTCAGCACTAGCAACTAAAGGTTTTTGAAACAGAGTTATTACAGCAAACAATTTATTTATGCCTTTCATTTTCACTAACAGTCATGTCAGAGATGTCTGCATCTCCTTGAGAGCTGCCAACATCTCCTGGTTTGTAAAGATGCAATGGTTTTCTTTGAAAGAGCTGTATGGCAGGACTACACTTCCCTGCCTGCACGTCAGAAGAAAGTGCTGCAGAGATTATCACAGTCACAGCCATGCTGCGGCAGGGCTCCTAGGCACCAGGTCTAGCATGGAGAGGGGTTGTGGTCGGGACACTTGATCCATACCATGCAACTGCTATGAGCTCTGGGGGCAATTTAGGATGCAGAGGTGCTGGAGTCTCTTTTGCCAACTTGCATGTGCCACAAATGGGCCATTAAGATGCAACAGAGGGAAGATTCCAGAATACAAAACAAACAAACAAACAAAACCACCAAAATATGGAAAGAATGGTGGCTGACAGAGATCCCAAACTGCCACAGTCTTCCTGGGAATCTCCCTTCAAGAGAGACCAGAAACTAGTGCACAGAGAAAGCCCTCACGCACTTTTATCTGAGGTAGATAAGGTCAGTGGACCTGCCCTTCTTCCCATCTCTTAACTGTATGGAAGGAAAAACATGCCCTAGCTCTAAGCTAAAGAATTTACTACTTTGTAATTTGAAGACTAGCAAACCCAAACAAAAAAGAAACCTGATCTCCCAAAACAGATACAAGTTTGTGAAGGGATACAAATCCTTATGCCTCAGGGAATCAGCTGATTACTGAGCTAGTGCAGCCTCACCTCAAGCACTGCATGCGGTTTTGGGCACAATATGAAAATGATGTAAGAAGGATATTAGAGAATGTCCAAAGGAGGGCAACAAAGATGGTGAAGGGTCTAGAGGGCATAATGCATGAGGAGCAGATGAAGTCACTCAGACTGCTCAGCCCAGAGCAGAACAGGCCGAGGGGAGGCCTCATGGCGGCCTGCAGCTCCCTCACGAGGGGAGCGGAGGGGCAGGCGCTGAGCTCTGCTCTGGGGACAGCGACTGGACCCGAGGGAACGGCATGGAGCTGGGACAGGGGAGGGTCGGGCTGGGTGTTAGGGAAAGGTTCTGCACCCAGAGGTGCTCAGACACGGGACAAGCTGCCCAGGAAAGTGGTCACAGTAGTGAGCTTGTCAGAGTTCAAGGAGCATTTGGACAAGGCTCTCACACATAGGGGTCATCGGGTCTGATTTTTTGGGTGGTCTTGTGTGGAGCCAGGAGTTGGACTCGATGATCTTTGTGGATCCCTTCCATCTCAAGATATTCTATGGTTTATGGTTCCAATAGAGATGCACTGCCTGGTAACTTCTAGATTTCTTAAATTATCAGCAAGCTGTACACAACAACAGCAATAGCTGATGGGGTCAGATGGACCTGGTCTAACTACTGCTGCCAATGATACTAGCCCACAAGGAGCTATAGGCCAGACATGGTCCTTCCAGGATTTTCATCTAAAAAAGGCTTTCATGATTTGCATTAAATATTTATAATATGCCAAAAGAGAGATCATATATTTTCTCTGAAAAGTATGACATGGTTTATACTCACGTTTTCATATTGGCTTTACTCTCAATATCATGCACACATCAATATTTGATGGCCTAAGACACATGACTAGCTTTAATCATGTTTGGACAAACCTCCTAATTATACATTTATCCTAGTTGCACAGACCATTGAGTGAGTAATACAAGTCTTAATAGGTCTAATTGCAGCTTTAACTTCTTTCTCTTTTTTAATTAGTTAACAAAAGGAATTAAGCCACAGTTCTCTAAAAGATTAGCTGTAAGTGATAAACCTATAAGCTGCCAAATATGTGTACAACTCTGAACCACCAGATTTACTGTCTAAAGAATCACATGATCCTTAAGCTTTAGTTATTAAGTATTTGCATTTGTATGTGAAGTAGCTTGTAAGGGTCTCTAAAACAAGCTCAATGCATGCTTCATTTAGATTAGGGCCACATGGACTGGCAAAATCACACAGATGCAGCCAACCTAGTGCAAATTACTAGTATGAGTGCACAGCACCAGTGCAAGCTATGTTTTGAACCAATGTTGCTCATCTAAAAGACAGCTCTGTTATACAGCTCCAGCAACTGCATCTGCACCCTTCTCATTACAAGGATATTGAGTTAACCTCCTACAGATTCTACATTTAACTTTTCTAAAAGAAGGCTCAGGACAATGGAATTCCACATTTGAACTACTTAGGCTTGCAGTATATTCTTTTTTATTTTATATAAACATTATGCAACAAACAAGGGTTTGTATCCTTGGAAAGAAGACATGCATAGAGAAAGCAATCCATGCCACCATGCCAGTAGGACTGCTACACAGAGTCTAGAATCGATGTGTGGAAACTAAGGAGAAAGCATCAGGATTGATTTAATTTCTGTGAGTTTCAAGAGGAAACTCCGTTGAACTATACTGAAGTTACACTCTTGCATTTCTGTGGCTGGCAGGGTGTTGCACTGACAATATCCAGCATACCACAGCAGTCCCAAGTGATCAGTTAGACCAACTGAAGACAGATAATTGATATATCTGATACATGTGTATATATATATATATATATATATATATATATATGATATAGTATATCTGATATTCTTCAGAAGTCAGCTGACCAAGGGCTGGACAACTGTGGTCCCTTTTGACAGACAGCTGCATTTACATGCAAACATTTGCCCTGGTCACACAAACACCATTTGTTGCATTTCATTAAGTTTTCCTAGCCCTATCAGCATTTTGCAGGGATCTAAGTGGTTAAAGATGACACACCACACCCTTTACCACAGGTACACAAAGCTGTGCCATTAATCATGATGCAAACCAAAACAGAAATATGCTTCTGAGTATCGGTATTGTGACTAAGAGCATTGGCTCCTCTAAACTCACAGTTTAAATTTCAGCTCATTAGCTGAGCTAGAAGAGCTGAGCAATGGAATGAAATTACAAATGCAGGTGACATATTTGTTTAGACACCAAATACTCCATTTCTTTTAGTCTTCCCAGCAATGATGGAGTCACCTTTAAGAACCTGAAAGTTTCCAAGTCAAACAGGAACATTCACATGTCACGAAAGACAAGTTGACATTAAATGGTGATGTTGATGTTTTAAATTCCATTCTGTGTCTCAGGAGGATGACACAGGTTCCAGCAGAATAGATAAGCCTAAATACATCTCCCAGCTCTGTGCACTCCCAAAGCTTTATACATTTTGAATACATGTAACAAAGGCATTAGCTTACCATGTTGGATACAAGCCCTGGGTCCACACACTGGATAGCAATGGTGTGTCACATCTAGATACAGACCACAAAATCCTACCTCTTACCTTGTCATGTGTGAATGGTCCTAACTGTCCTTCAATTAAAACAGAATCAAACATGAAAAGCTAGAGAGGGGATATATATTCAGCATTTGTGCCAGTCCTGAAGAACACGTCTTTCTGTCAAGTGCAGCCTAGACTTTTAAGCAACTGAATATTCATGCCAAATTTTGGCCATTTGGTTTCTTACTGTCAGGGAGATCTTTGTGCAAGAACAAGGGAAGACAAATATCTGCCTTCATCTACAAGTATTCCTAACTAGTCAATCATGAAGATTGCCATCAGAGAAAACAAAATATATAAAACCATGGGAGCAAAACTTTTCACTAGATGTTTTGTTGGTAGGTATTTTCCTTCTGCTTTAATAGGTTGAGTAAGCATTGTTTTCAGGATTTCCCACAACTGAAAGGAGCTGCGTATGTTTAATCTGTGTGGCATAGAAATGGCCTAGCCATGGTGCATGCTTGTGTGGAGCCTGGTTGGCAACAGGCTGATGAAATATCAGCTCTGATGTAATGGTGTGAGCTGCTAGCACTCAGTTATCTATTATTTTAATATTTCTTAATAGAGAGAAACACGTGCACTTAGAGGTTCATAGTACAGTTATCTGTCTGGATAGCTATAAACAACTCTTCTCACCTCTGCCATGACTTTTTTCCATGAGTGGTGCTGGCAGGGAAGCTTGGGGAGATTCACTGCAGGTGCTGGCTCTTTTGCCGTTTGGTCCACTGCAGAGAAGCAAGTGGGCTTGGACCCCTCTTTTTTCCCCTAGTAGTTCATATCTCTTACACATAACCACTATTCACTCCCCACCTCTTCATAACCACAGCTGCCTTGTAAGTCACTGCTGCACACAACACAATTTTCTGTACCTTGTATTGGATTTAAGTTCTACGATTGCCTCCTTTCAAATTGAACTCTTGAAGTCAAGTCCATCTTTCCTCATCATTTTCACACTATTCTTCTCCTTTACCTGCACATCACAGAATCAAAGTATGGTTGAGGTTGGAAGGAAGGAACCTCTGCAGATCACCTAGTCCATGTCCCCTGCTCAAAGTGGGTTCAACCACAACAGGTAGCTCAGTATTGTCTTGCATATCTGCAAGGATGGAGAAGGTACAGCCTCTCTGGACAACCTGTTACAGTACTTTACCATCTTCACAGTAAAAATGTCTATTTTTATCTTTAAATTGAATTTTCTTATTTCAGCTCATGCCTATTGCCTCATCTTTCCACTGGGCATCATTGAGAAGGGTCTGGCTCCACCCTTACTGCCCCCTATAAGGTATTGACGCACATTGATAGGAGCCCCCTGAACCTTTTCTTCTCCATATCTGAGGCCAGATGACATCTTGGAAAGGCTTACAAGAACATTTGGCCTTACACTCTCTCCAGCTGCAGACCTCAACAAGAAAGAACTGGGAGGCCATACAGCCCTGTCCTCATTAATGCACGATTGCCTGTGCTTCACATCCTATTCAGCATTTCTCACTGCAGCTCTGGGTTGGATCAAGTCTTTGATAAAAAGCTCTGAAAGTAAAGCAACACAGCGGGCTGAGTCTGAGCCTCCCCGGGGAGCTACGCATTCTTCAGTATTGTTTGATGACATGGAAAAGACAGCAAGAATTTGCAAAGCTGCTTTCCAGAGGATGAAGGCTATTCAAAGCTTTGTAAAGCAGATTTTAGGTACAGAAATAAAGGTCCTCTAGGTCCTTCCAAACACACTTGATGTCAAGAGTATACACTGGCTCAGGTTCATGCCAAAATGGTTCTTGGGGCTTTCCACTGCCTCCCTGAACAACATCTCCTTCAGCCAAGCTTACTGCGAGAAGAACCCTCCAGTGGTTGAATGTCTGAGCCTGAAAGCCCAAGTACCCCTGCACACATCAGAGCTTGACCAAGCAGTTGACCTGGTTTGAAGTGAAGGATGTGACCCATTACATGGCATACTGGACAGTGAACAGTAATAACTGAGCAACAAGTTAGCTTTTCTGAAACATCACTACAGGCTCTCTAGGGGTAGGAGCACAGTTCTGGAGGAAGGATGCCACCTTAGCAAAGGTAAGCTGTTCAAATTCTCACATCCATAGGGCAGACACCATCTTATCTACTGTGTCTCTGTTGCCTTCACCCCAAGCAGGCTTTTCTTCACTTGGTTTCCCTGAATTCTTGGCACAGGAAGTGTACAAGTTTAAATACTCGTGTCCAATGAAGGATGCCTATCGTACCCAAAGGTCTTCCCCTGAATTCTCCAGAGCAGGTTACTTTCAGGGTAAACACTGAAGTGAAAATGCTCTCAGCCTTCCTTCAAGTATCTACCCTGCTTCTCCACACAGATAGGCACAGCAAATGAATGTATTAGAGAATATGCTCATTTGATTCACACATGCTTATTATATGGTGGCTGGAGGTTACAAGCATGTTACAGGTGAGACCAGTAAACCATACCAAGACCAGTAAATCATACCAAGATGCAAGCTGCTGAGTTACTGAAACCTCACCACACTTGTTCAGTCATTTACTCAAGTGTTAATTTATAACCCTTTGAATTAGGATGGATTTACACTACAGTTTCTAAAGCAAATCTGATTCTTCTATAGCATCCAACTACACCACAACAAACACTTCAAAACTTCAGCTCATTTTGGATGCATTCAGTGGCCTACCAACTCTTAGCTCTAAGCTCCTCACCTTTGAACAATTTCCTTCTGGGAAAATTCATCTGGTATTCAGAGCCCCCCAAGGAGTACAAGAGAGACTACAGCAAGAAGAAAGAGAACTAAATACATATTTATAGGTAAAATTTAGCAAGGGAGATGAAGCAAAGTCCACTCACCTTTCCTTTGATTGTCTCTAGTATTTGTTAATGGCTTTAGTTCTCCCAGGTGGCCTGTTCAGGCACTCTTAATTGAATGAGGAGAGTTTTATTTGGAAATCTACATGAGATGCTGGCTGATTAAACTGCTCTTATGAGATTTATATTATCATTTAGTATGTAAGATTAACCAGTAAAAACTATAAGATGCTACTTTTTCACTTCTCATGCACTTCAATCAGCAACTAAAGTGTTTAACAACTGGATACCTACGGGTAGGCTCTAAAGTGAAGCACCTCATTAAGCACTCTGGAGAAAACAAAAACAAAAACAAAAACAAAAATACCCTGAAAGTAGCAAGACTCCCATGGCGCTTCCCAGAGCCAGCAGGGAGCCGCTGTGTGCTCCACACATACAGAAATCAGGGCCAAGATTTTCTTAGCTCCTCTGAAATGCAGCCTCCCATCACTGCCCTCTCTTCAAACCTGTGGCAGTCCCGAGAGACTTTTCTATTACTTTCCAGTCATATTGAGGTAGGAAAAAAGAAAAGGGAAAAAAGAGTAAGCCTAATTTCCATTCTCTAATTAAGTAATGTAATTACAAGATACTGGGTGATGAAGCATCACCACCAGGTCAGGACAAAAGCCTCAGTTAAGACAAAGCTGGATTTCAGCTTACTAATTGAAGGGCTTTTCATCAGATTGACCTATCTTGGTAAAAAACATTACATGACATTCAAATGTTGGGACTTACGTTCTTCTTGATTTAGTCTTGGTCATTAATATTGGTCATTAAAGATGGGGGTCTGGAGTGTAACTGGAAGGAATGTAACAGAGCAGCTTGCTTATTCACCAGAACACCGTCCGGTGGAGTGCTACATGCACAGCTGCTTATAGAACACACCTTCAAGGAAAAGGTTGATGTTTTCAAATAAATCACAGGGATCATAAAGTGCCCCATGTTGCCAGTGCTTGCTAGGACACTGAGTTAAAGCACTTCTTTTCATCCTTGTGGATCTGGTGTCAGACAAAAAAGGAGCCTGTAACATTTCAGATGGCTGAAATAGTGGTCATTTATCCGTGTTACAGCGCCATTACACACAGTTTGGCCAGAATGTATCTTCCAAAAGTGCTCCCCTGAGCAACCTTAGCAGTTCTGGGTCGGAAACAAACTGTTGTTTTTTGTTCCAAATCTGTCATGCGGGACACACTTAGTGGCACTTGAAACGAATATCTCCAGCATTAGCCGTTATCACCATTCCCTTACCAGGATGTACCAGGACAACCATAACGTAATCACAAAGACTGGGAGAACCACAGCAAAGTTTTGCAACTGTGGAAACCACGCAAGGCTCTTGACAGACAAATTTTCAGGTAACAGTAGCTGGCATATCACCTGGAATACACAACACTGAAGAGTATTCACAGGCAGCAACAGGCTGTCGTGTTCCAGCCACGGGATGAGTCATGAGCAGAGACTGAATCCAGGCAACCCGGCTGTAAACAAATAGCAGATTTTTCAGAATAAAAAATTACAGGCAGTGGAACACGCTAACAACATCTCCACCTTCTTTGATGCCTATAGAAACTTAGCAGATCTAACCACATTAACCCGATGGGCTGTCCTGGCTCAATCATGCTTTGCTTTGGTTTGGATCAATTTTTAAATTGAAATTTAGTCAAATCCAACAGGTTCTTGGAGAGCAGAACCCCATGTTCCTCTCCCTGAGACAACTGCAGAAACTATGATTTCTCAGCACCCTTCAAAAAAAGCATCAGCCAACTGACTGGGACACCCAGGCATGAAAGTTTTGTACTAAATATGTGTATTTTCAAGGGTAGAATGATTTCTGATAGTCAATAAAGGATACACTGTAATGGAATAACTCAAGGTTTAAATGAAACTACCTCAAAGAAAGCTACAGCCCCAGCATCTTTACCTACCCTGGTTGTTTCACTGATTCTTAGCATATTTTCCTTTGTACACAATATAGGCTTAAGTACACCAGCACGGCAGATCTTGTAGGCAACGTTGCTGAAAAAAACATTGGAATCATTCCAGACTCTAAAGAGAATTTTATTTCTTGCTTTCTGTTCTCACACTTCTCTGGCCTGCTGACTCAGCCAGGATCCAGGAGCACCCAAGCACTGTGAGAAAGGCCGACCTTCCGATATGCCTGGCTTACATCTGAGTGATGTCTCACTTTTAGCATCAGATTTCCAGAGAGAAGCTGATGCATTTACCAATTCCTCCTACCCAGCTTCTTATTCATGATCTTCTTTAAAAAGTTGTTACATGCTTCTTGGAGCGCTATAAATTGGCAAGGCTTTGTCATGCTGTAGCTTCATTTCATTCTCAAAAGCCAGCTGATTTGACAAAATGGCAATCCCATTTAACTATGTTAAATGCATTTGTTATGTCACTATCTTCTCATGAGGCCGTGCCCATCATGTTCAGACATGATGATCAGCATCATTCCCAGGAATTTCCAGCTCCAAACCCATTACACGGGGCTGAGATTAGTACTCTAATTCATTGTTATCCGAATTGCAAATCCAGTGTTTTGTGTACCATGCGAACTGTATGCATTTAAAAAGCAATGCGAGCACTTCAAAAGACTGATTTAGCACCCGGTACCATAAGACACTTCCCATCTTCACACTATTCGCACATTACTCGGAGCACAATAGTCCTTTTCTCAGCCCTTATGCACGACCCAGGAGGCCACAGAGTGTGTGGGCTCCTGAAGAATCACTTACACTTCCTACAGTGTGACCGATGCTTTTCTGTTAGTAGGCAACTAAGACCTCAACCAAAAAAAAAGGCCCAAATCCACCCTTTTGCATCTGAACACAAGCCAAAGCAGCTGAATAACACTTTCCCTCTCTCCTGCATCCTGCTTTTCAGGACAATATGCCTGACTTCCAAGCCCCACCAAGGCTCCGCTAAAAGACTAGCTTTGTTTCCAGGCCCCCTAATGAGCCTTAAACTGGGTTGAATTAATTGTTTATTTTCTTTGTCTGTCAGGCATCATTAATCAAACTCTCCTGAAGCATCATGCTTCTTTCCAAGTCATAAGCTTCAAGAACACCAGCCATAAACTGCCTCACTTCCATCCAAGCTAAGCGCACGGCAGCTTACATCCTCAGACAAACAGCAACGTCTCTCCAGAGCTATATTTGAGCGACCCAGTGAAGCAGGAGGGGACATAATCCAATACCCTCACTACACAGTTATCTGGGAAGCTTACTTCCAAAGGAACAGGATCACCCGGTGCCATCCAGACTGCTTTGCCTCCTGAACTTGTTTGACCCAAGCAGACTTCCCCAGTACATGAGCACAGCGTGCGATGGGGGAACACTGCATCAGGAGTGGTTTGTGTTCCTCGGGTCATAGCCGCCACTGCAAGGACCACGTCAAAGTGGTACAACGTTTTGTAATTCCTTACTCTATATTTCAAGGTCTGCTTGGAAGCTCACATGCAGCACTATTTTTTTTCCCAACTGGTTCAATCTCAGTCTATTTAAGGAACGTTTTCCTTTTCTTCCAATCTGGGGATGTTCTGAATGTGGTTGACCTTCAGATGCTGTAATAATTACTTATAAAGCACAATGCTAAAGCATTTTAGAGACTTCCAATAAGACAGTGTTGAAGCAATAAGACAACCTTTTTGTGGTCCATCAGCATGCTCTGGTGTGAGGTCTCTGCTGCAATATGACAAGTATACATTTTAACAGACAAGACAAGAAGGAATGCTTCCAAGACACACACAGCCTGGCAGTGGAATAAATAACCCCTCCTCCCTCTGCTTCCTCAGCAAATAACTGGTTCAGGTGAGATTTCCTGCTCAGGCACAATAAAAGCAAGACAGGCAGGATGGAAGTTACAAGCAGGCATTGCCTCCAAACCATCCATTAACAGGCACAGCAGCTCACTCTTCCTCCTCTCCAACCGAGAGACTGTAAATTCAGGTTTTGTCGTAACAATGGGACAAAGCTGTAAAGGTCTTCAGCCTGTGAAGATCTTTCATGCCTGCACCACAGTCCCCAGCTGGTGTCTCTAGGCATCTTCCTGATCCAATGAAACAGCACCAAATGCAAGCGTATTGATTAAAAAGATGTAGGGTCTGACTCAATTCCCACAAGGACACAGAAAAGGCTCCCACAGACTTCCAAAGGATGAGCTGAATCAGAAGCCCAGTCACAGACCCAATGATAATGATTTAAACATCTTCCAATACCCTAGATAACCAATGGCTCTCTGAAAAAGGCAATTACAGGGAGCCCTCGCAGAGACCTAAGGCAAATTAGGATTTAGCCTCAAGCCTATTTCTGGATTCTCTCCCAGCACAAACCTCTGTCCACCTGCTCCAGAAAATGCCTGAGCTCTGAGGAGCAGTTCTGACATTTCCGTGCAAATTGCTGCCTTTGCTTTATTGAACTGGCAACAGGATGCATCAGTTCAGGTGAGTTACAACATGAACGACAGAAGCATCCCTTCTTATTTCAGCATCCACAGCATTTGATTCAGATTTTGCACTATTTCAGACTTAATAACCCCAAAATACATAGCAAAGGGTGGTGTCTGACTGCCCCAACCTCTGGGGAGCTGAGACTTGGGGCTGTAACCTTGCTTGCTCTCAGGTCCTGGAGGTGAGAGCACAGCCAGCCCTGTTCCAGACCCACCGCAGACTGGAAACGCTACGTATGGTAGAGATATTCATTATGATAGTTTCTTCAAGTTCCTTTTTTCCATCCTATGAATAAGCCTTGGAGCTATACTGACTCTCTCCTGGCAGCCATCACCAGCTGGGTTTTCAATAACTCTTCCCAAATGCTTTACAGATACATAGATACAAATACTGGAAAGGGGAAAAAAAACCTCCAAGCTGAAAATACACCACTCAACATTTCTGGTAACACCTAGGAAAAGCCTCCTTCTTTCACTGATGGTCTTTTTGGGGCTGATGCTCTGAGAACCCCCTAACCTGGTTTTCATTTATGATTTCCTTTGCAAGAGGGACAGGTAGAAAGGGACAGGGTAGGAGTATAAAGCAGTCAGGGACAAACACGCAGTGGTAGTTTGGTAATTCTACACTCACTTTATCTCAGCAAGCCGCAACTACTGCATCTATATAAATCTTCTCCCATCTCTTCTGTCCTAGGTCAGCAAAATCTGAGGGAACAATGAGGATCCACGATTCAAGAGTTCAGATCATTACGCTTGTCTGTGCACGAGAAGATTTGCTTTTACATGGAGACAGTTTCCCATACAGTATTTGGTATCAGCTGTGCTGAAGACACTAGCAGACTTGACAGATGCCCAGCACACCTGAACACCAGCCCAGGAAATGCTTCTTTATTGAAAGAATAAAAAAATGAATTACTCTTTTCCTCCAATCCCCCTCACATAATCCAGATGAGATCATGCAAGATAATACGAGTGCTCTCAGGTGTAAGGGAGAGGGAAAGTGATGCAGACTCTGTCCCTAAAGAACGTGGTTCTGCAGTGGAGGCTTTGTGCAGAGCAGTGATGAGAGCCCTTATCCTCTCCTTTTCCTCCACCCAACTTCAGCACAGCATCCTCCCTCACCTGGGACCCAGTGAGCCATCCCACAGCAGCTCTGCCATGGTGAGGGGGGAGCTCTGACAGCTGGGGGGAAGGAAGGGATGTGCAGATCATCACGGCTCGTCTTAACAGAGTAGAGGCAAAGCAGGACTGGGCTACAGCTACCAGGCAGAGCAGCAGGGTACAATACCAGCACTATGCACAAAGCAGCAACAGCAGCACTTGGCAATTTCACTGTTGACACTGCTGGTGGTCAAAACAGCAACACTACCGTAGTGTATGACCCACTCAAATCTCTGCCTCAGGGACAATATTTTCCAGAGCAGTCAAGAAAAAGGGCAAGCATGCAGAAATCCAAATGTCAATAGCTGCTGCTCATCTGTAGGGCTCCAGTGCCACATTAAGGGCTGGCAAAATACACCAGAGGCAACCAAGAGCCTTTGTCCAGGAGCATTCCATGTCAACCCCAGCACAGATTTCTGCAACAGCCACACGAAGAGTCGAGAATTGCACGTGAGGGAAAGGACTGAGTGTATATATAACAGGGCAAAGGTGCTTGCAGAATCTATTTTGCCTTCTTTCTAAAAGAGATTTCCCCTCTAAAACAATAGGGTGAAACGATGGGTTATAAACATTCCCGCAATTCACAGTGATTCCCAGATAACACTCGGTTCCCTTCTCACATACAAAAAAGATGGCTTCAGGCTTTTGTTTGCTTCTGGTTTTCACACTGGGGATTTATCTTATGCAGTAGAAACAAAGAAGTAGAAGCTGTATGTTTTATAATACAACTTCTGCCAGTGCACTTTTTTGCTTGGAGTGAATCATGGTGTGTAGGGGTGTGGGCTTGGTTTGTGTTTATGCTTTTTAAAATTAACTCAGCTAACCATTTGTTCCATACTTCATATAATTTGCTGCCTCTCTTTCAGCACTCCTTGAAAGACGAGCTTTGGCAATAAATCTAGATCTGTCAAGTCTGAAACACGGGACTTTAGCAAGCACTGCAGGCTAACTGGAATTCCATAGTGGACTATTTGCTTCCTCTTTCAGAGATAAATCAAAGGAAGAGGAAACAAACAAACAAACAACAAAAAAAAAACAGTAGTAGACATACCTATGCTGATTAACTTGCAGGTGGTGCAATGAGAAGGTTGTATCACGTTAGCTATATTGACATTTAAACAGAAATATTTAACAAAGAACTGAAGGATTCAAAAGCATATTCCCTGTTTACCTTGTTATTTGCTTTCTCATTCCCAAACTTGTTACCATCTGCAGATCTGATGTCTCCCAGCAAACCCACATTACCACAGCCTGGTCTGCTTGATTATTAGGTATGCCTGGTCTCCCAGCCTAGTGGAGCCAAAGTACTTAGCAGAGTACTTTGCTCATCTGTTAAATAGCATCCCTTTTACACAGAAATATGCTTTACTCATGACGTTCACGTGGGAAATGGCTGGATTTCACAAGACTGGGAGAATAGTCTGCAACTTTGCACCTTCAGGTTCTTTCTTGCTTTAAGAAGCTGGTGTCTGTCTGCGAGGGAGGGGGGTCCTGAGCTCTCAGAAGTAAGTTTCTGCTAAGAAGTGTGGGAAGGTTAGTGTCAAAAACAAGCTTTCATTAGGGACAGATTTCTGGCCAAAATGGTCAGCTCTCAGAGGCAACAGTAGTACTACGACTAATAGATGTGGATATTCGAGTAGCCAGAAACAAACTCTCAGCATGTGGCCTGATCACAGATAATCAAGTGGCTTCATGTGAAGCTGCTCAGAACAAGAGAACGGCGCAGCTGGGGCTGCGTGCTCCTCCCAGCGATGTTCTGGACTATCGGCCAGCTCAGGATGCTCAGCCACAACATGGGTAATCAGGCACTATGCTCATGAAAAAGCTACCTAGGGAAAAAAACAATCACTTATTAAAGCGAAGTTTATATTGATACAGAGGGAGAGAGACAAATATTTAGCTGTTTGTATGGATGGAAATGCATCTTAGTGAAGAAACTCCACGAGGTTTGTATGCTCGGTGAATTTCTCTGTGCTGTGACCCTACACTGTGCAAGCAGCTCACTTATTTTTTGCTGATTTATTATGGAGCATAAACCAGCCACCCCAAAGTGCTTGCCAAAAGCCAAATGGTTGCCAGAAGCTACAATCAACAAAGAAATAGTTTTGCAGGTGGAAGTACCAAAA
The DNA here is from genome assembly GCF_011077185.1 of Oxyura jamaicensis. Lineage (NCBI taxonomy): Eukaryota > Metazoa > Chordata > Aves > Anseriformes > Anatidae > Oxyura > Oxyura jamaicensis. The sequence continues at coordinate 3,391,326 of NC_048911.1, forward strand.
TTTGTATACGTGCAGGTGCAGAACTAATTAAAAGGCGTGCATAAAGGGAAGTAATTTCTTAGCAGGTGTTCATACTTACAAAATACAAATTAAGATATATACATGCTTTATTGAAGTTTCTATAAACAGAGCTAATCTAGAGATCTGCCTAAATATGTAACAATTTTAAACCATTTTAGATTAATGAACAAGTTTGTTAATGACCTTTTACACAACTTTTATTTTAGGAAGCGTTAGTGTTATAGAGCACAAACGTGCAAGTATCAGAGACAAAGTGCTGGAGGACTCTTTTCTCATTTTTCTATAGAGAAAGGTGCACTGATGTAAATTGTCAAATTCCATTATTTAACAGAATAAATGTGAACTTCTCAATATCATCGCAGTCATGTTACTTCTGATCATTTCCTTTAGTTAAATTTATCGCCAGCTATTTTCATCCTCGAAACCAGGTGTATTTGTGGAATTATTCTCTGATACAGCATTTATTTGGGTTTCTTACTTTGATTTGTTTTAAAGCTACTGTAAGATTTCATGAACAGTAACCAAACCTTTACATATCTATTTCTCTCTTTTTATTTTATTTTATTTTGCTATGCATGGAAACGATGCATTGTTGTTTTCTGTAACCACCACCTCCTATATACTCTGAAACTAGCCTTAAATTTTGGACTGGTTCTCTCCTGTGAGAGCCAATTACTTAGATCTTAGAGGATGAGAGATTCATTCTTCATTTACTTGATGAATAATCTCTATCCATGCTCTTTCCTTGTCACATGGGTATTTCTTTATTGCATAATTTGTCAGTAGGACAGATACAAAAGAAAATGTCCTTTTCTGTATGCTTTTTTCCACAATATATTATAAATAATTTACATTTTCACCACTCAAATTATGGCCTTTTGATTGTTCTTCTTTACACATTCAAATTTTATCAACACACTGCCAGAAACCTTTACAATTTGTGTGCCTTCAGTGTCCACCAGAACTGTAGCTGCTTTCTGCCTCTGTCTGCTTCCATTTACACCCCAAACTTACACTACGTGGATGTGTACTCTATTAGTTGCACAGTGGCAGCATTCACGGGGCACCAGACACTGTCAAAATTTGAATAAAGGCAATCCCTGAAGACACGGTTTGCTATTTCTACTGAATGACTATTGTTTCTGGCCTCTTTCTGTATTTTTGTTGTCACTGCATGAAGGAGTTTTCTGTACAGGATTCTATGGGCTCCGCCTGTGCCAACTTGCTCTTTCTAGCCATGGGTTCTCATGCTAACTTGGACAGGAGTATGTATCTACTTATAGTATGCATCTACTTATAGTACGTATCTACTTATAGTAGCCTCCCCGCTGCTTTTATTTCTGCCAGCAAACGTTTCACATTTCAGCTCCTAGCCTTCCTCCATGACAAACATGCATACTGTCTTAAAAGAAAGGACAAAATATTGAGAGGAAAGCCAGTGTTTTCCTCCTTAAATGAATCTTAAAATGAAAAATCTGAAAAAATGCCTGGTTAGTCACTGCATAAAGAAAAAAAAAAAAGCTGCATCAGCTTTTCTCTGATGCTTCATTAGTATTTCAGGAATTCACCTTGTTCAATGTGGCATGTCCTCACAGTTACAGATCAGGCCTCCAAGAAGGATACCGAAGTGGCAAGGATATCATGTGAAGTTGTGATTATGCTTATGACCTTGTTCAGCTGCTGGGTAGAGCACAGCCATACAGCAGCTGCAAAATACTCCGTGACACCTGGTAGAGCTCAGGACTGAAGTAAAAAGGAGTAGAGGGGACTTTTCTAGATCTGGGGGAGTTTGTGTCCAAGGTTGTAGTTTGGGTCCAGAGTTAGTGTTTTTGTAAATCCAGGAGAAACTAACACAGGTCAGGCTATTTTGACTGTGGCTCTTTTGTCACTTCCAAAACACTGGGATTTGGGTTTTAAACATGTTCCAGCTTTATATATAATACTCTCCCTCACTTTGGCTACAGATATGCCACTGCCACTCTGAGCTCCTGTATACTGGTGACCATAACATTAACCCTTAATATATTAGTCCTTTGGGGCTAATAAGCCCCAAATCCTTAAACTAAAAATCTGCTCTGGAAGTATAAATTACATCAGCCCAGGTCCAGTGCCTAACAAGCAGAGGAGGAGCAGACATTAACTACAGGACCAGGTTCATTGCAGGGAGACTGCTGAGAACCTGAGCGTGAATGCATGGCCATGATGTGAGAAGTCCAATTGGTTCCTCAAAAAATGCTTCCCTCTTCAGGCTACTATCCAGATGATTTTGCAGAATACTATGAAAAGAAAGAAAAGAAAGTTTTTTTTTTAAAAAAAAAAAAGCTAGCCTTATTTTAGATGAGAGATGTTTTTTCCTTAGAAAGGATGCTTCCTGCCCAGTTATAAACCCAAACAATTTACAGGAGCTAAAGGCTTCTGCACTTGGCCATATGCGTTTTTTATTAGCAACACAGTGGCAAGCCAACTTGAAAGCCAGACAGACATGTGACTGCCACTGCCTGTTTTAGGTGGAAACTCTCTGTTATTAGAAACAGCAGAGCACGTGCGTGGGCAGGAGGGAGCAGGGAGGAGAGGTTTAGGTTGTCATTCTTTAGGCGTGACCCAAATGTTGTAATCTCTGGAACGCAGCTGGGCAGAAAGGATGAGGAATGCCCCTGTCTCTCTTGGGGAAATCAGTCCTATGCTACCAGGAGCAGTGATTTGTCTCTCCAGGAATGTTTCCACATGCAGCAATTAAACCTCCTCTATAATATGATTTAAACAAGAGGATATTCTTCCTGAGAATCTGCCAGATAATTGTTTCCTCTAAGTGCCTCTGATAGGCGAGGAAAAGAACATGATGAGGAGTCCTCAAAATGGGGTTCTGTGGCTATCCCGAAAGCAGGTGAGGGATGCTGTGCATAGCTTGACTAAATGAAGTGAGCCTGACAACTCCATCATCAGTTCCACAGACATATCCATCATCTAGTGTAAAAGGAGCTGAAATTATGTCTAATGTCCTTGCTATCATCCACTGCCTTTGACAGAAAGGAAACAAGCTGATGAGTTTGTCACCCCACATGCCATAAGCAGACTTCCCAACAAACTCCAATGGCTTCTGCTATGATATAACAGGACAAGAGTATAGCCATGGATTGTTTTAAAGTCTTTTTTAAGCCTTTTAAAGTTTCTTGAGAATCTCTCCCAAAACAAAACTCTTCTATCAACAGAAACTGTTGTTTAGCTAAGTCTCACTTGTTATTTTTATGAACGTGCACGATCAAAGAATAACAGATTTCACAGTTAGGGAAGAACAGTTACCCAGATCACACTTCAACCACAAGAGGCCAGACAGCACAACACACCATATGTCCAACACACACCCGAGGGATACCTTTCACTCGAGCACCGTGTCACAGGGTGTTTTTAGGAACATATTGTCCAGCAATTCAGGACACCTCGCAAAGTGCCTTGCAGAGATCTTACCTGTTCAGTGATGAAGGAGCTGGAAAAAGTGACAGCTGACCAGAAGAAGATCCCACAGCTGAGGATGATCTTTCTGTTGAAACGGTCCCCAAGGTAACCGAAGATGGGCGCTGCAACCATGAAACTGCAGATGAAAACTGCAAAGGGGAGAAAAATGAAAGAAATTATTAATAAACATCAGGCCAAGAACATGAAAACTAATTTTCTGCAAGCCAAATCCTCTAGAGAGCAGTTCCATGTGATTAGATGTTCTGCAGCCCTGGCTTACAAAGTCAGGCAATCTGATGGGCTTTCAGAAGCCAGTGTTCCCTTAATCAACCAGCTTTCTCATTCCCAGAGAAACTTCAGACACTGATCTGAAAACACCAGCCTTTCACCGTCTGCTGCGAGCACAGAATCCAGGGATTGGCAAAACCAGGGCAGAATAAATGAAGAGCTTCTGCACAGACATCCCTGAGAAGGTGAAGGCTGGACAGAATTTTAAACAGAAAACAAAACATGGGCTCCTTGTTGGTCCTTGCAGCAGAAACCAGAGAGAAACAGGCTACAAAAACTGAAGTTCTTTCATCCATCCTAGCAGTATATTCAGGCAACCATAAGGCAGGAAAAACAGTTATCACTGCTAGGTTCATCCTACTGGCACCAGCCCTGCAGTTAGACAGAAAGCTCTAGTCTCCTCCTTAGGTCCTTTTACCAGCATGGAATTTGTATTTACACACATCCCTGAGCAACTACTTCACTAAAAGAAACAGTTATGACCTACAATTCCCTAACAGGCCAGGGATGTCTTTAACCAAAAGACTACGAGTTCCCGTTCCCGCAGGCTTCCCCGCAAATAAACCCCAAGTGTTAACCCAAGACCTTTAGGCCTGTAGGAATGAGGCTCCTGGTAGAACGTCCCCTGCAAAATCTCCTGAGTTTCAGAGTTCACTCCTCCAGCCTTGACCAGTGACACCACCGACGAAAACACCTAAAATGAGGTGCTCACACCATATTCACAATTAATGAGGATCTTTGCAGAAATAGCCGGGTTTTAAGCTGATTTAAACTTGGCTTTTGTCTGCATTAGAGATCTGATGAGAGATTTGGATGAGAACAACTACATTGCTTTTAATGCTGTTTAGTTATCCCAAGATAAATTTTGGCTTTTACTGCCTGCCTGGGTTCAGCAAACCCAGGAGGATTTGGGTGGGACGCTGGAATATGTGCAGACCCACCTTTAGGCACAGAGTTATGACTCACGTTGGGTAGTTCCAGGAAGGCAGGGTGGGCTTTTGGCATCGTCCTACCTTAGCCATCTATTTTAAGAGTGTAAATGGGTGGGGGGAAATTTAAGAAAAAAAGGCAAAAGCAGGCTGCACACTCCTTTGGTTGGAATGTATGCATAAAATTAAAGTGGTTTGGACACAAATTATGAAATTGTCATGGATGGTGATACATGATAGCCCAAAAATATGCAGAATGCTGAACTGTGAAATGATCTAAATGTCTCTTCCTTTTTAATATATGAAGATGTCAAAGCTGCTTTATATGTAACATATACCCATCTACGTGTACTTTGTAAGCCATACAATTGTGTGTACATCAACTTTGCACTGTGATGTTTATGGTGGGAATTACAGATTTACTGTTTTTGCTTCTACAGTAAAATAAACAGATAAAAACACAGAAACGTTCCTATGCAAAAAGAAGTACGTGCAGCATTACATCACAGTAATAGCACGGACAGTCTTGCTGTTAAGCTAGCACAAATTTTGGCTTACAAACCTCAGCACTGCAAGGGTCCAACTGCACTGGCCCCAGTCCAACAAGGCACTTAAGCACACGCTTATATTAAGCACTTTAGAGTCATCAGCTCCGCGGTTAAATGCTTTTCCTGAATTAACACCAATGTGCTCGGCACCTCACAAAGCTGGTACAGCATCCTGGCACACGGGGTATGTGGCTGTTTATTGGGAACGAGGAGCAGAAAATGACTCTGCCTCTGCCTACTGCAGCTTGGCCTTGCCCTTGGAAGGACACCGAAATTCATTCGCCTCACCATCAGACCTCCTGCCGTTTTTATGATGTAAAAAGACATAAAGCTAAAAGAGCTTCTAAGGGAAAATTAGAAACATCCAAGTCAGCACCCCACCATTTCAAATATTGAATAACCCGATTAATTCAAATCTGAGACATGCAGAGTGTGATCCAAAATTCACATTAATCAGCCGGATTATTAGCTTCAGCGACCTCTGGATGATAAATGTGAAGTCTAATTCTGGAATTTGGGCAAAAGTAGGCAAAAAAAGCACAAACCTGCTCTTTCCAATAAAACAAACCGAAAAAAGATCATCCAGTGCCCCTCCAACTGCATACAGCCTGCTGTTACTCAAATCCCTTTAGAGAATTTATTTTTGGAAGGTTCTGTTCTGAAACGAGCTGTGAGCTTTGTCACCAGTAAACAGCCAACTTGACAGCTCCACAAGGTGTAAAACGAAAGGACAACAGAACCTAATAAATAATAGATAATAGAACACAGCTGTCATAATAATAAATGCAATTGCTATCAGAGTATTTATGACCCAAATATGCATCAAAGCATTGATTGACTCAAATAAATGCAGAATATGATGGCCGTGTGATCTGTCAAAAGGAGCTGCCTGTTACAGGCATTTCCCATGAATCAATTTTTGCAATTACTCCTGCAAATGACAGATGAGACTCCTGAACGCTAGACACAGCTCTACAACAAACAAAAAGTGACTTCACAGTCGCTGCAATGGCTGAGTGGAGGTGAATGAAGCTAAGCCATCTTACCAGGTGGGATGGAAACCTGAGTTACTCCAGACCAGGAGCTGGGGTTCTAAGATAACTGAACACCATGAAGGACAGATCTTATCCAGAAGACAGGAAATTACCTGTGCGTTCAGCTGGGACGAGATGGCCACAGCACAATGCAGAGGGATGTATTCCAGTAAAGGAGCCTGGTACTTGTGCCAGTCTCTTCCAGGCTGGCTCCTCTGCCTCTCCCACAGCATTTTCTCCTCCTTGTATTCACCCACTCCTGTGAGCATCCCAGTGACACCACAGCAGCTGCTGCTCCGGATCAACCCCCCGCCACAAATCTTTTGTGTTAGGAGAGAACTGTGACAGAAGCTGGCCTTTCATTTGCCTCTTCCTAATAACAGCTCCTCTTCCATTTCTACTTAGAGCCCTCTCGGAACATTACCAACTCTTGAAGAGAAATACAGTGCAATTCAGGGCAGAGTTAGGAATCCACTGGGATTTGGGATAAGATACTGAAAAGGCAGGGACCGCATTCAGAGCAGCTGGGGGCAGGTATAGCAACGTCAGTCACCATTAAGTACACCATGCAGCTAATTTCTTAGTGCTCCATCTCCAACAGTGCCAGCAAAAGTGGCTCAGTCCCAGCACTGGGTGGAGCAGAGATACATTTCTGCAGGAACAAATTACCGTGTGACACATAACGAATGCCACCTCGGGAGGAAGGTTCTTTTAAGTACAGGTATTTTTGAAAGGAGATCACATTTGTCTTCATACCGCCCTTTGTGGCTTAGCCACTAAAATGCCAACCGTGGTGAGAATGCAGGAAGAGGATAATTGCCAAACAGGACGGCTCGGTGTCTATTTCTGCCTCTGAATGCCTGTCCCACCCTGTACAGGTGCACAATCACCTTCGTAGCCAGCACTGCCCAGCTTTTTCTGTGCACAGCTGGAATTACAAAAATGCTTTAAAAAACATACAACTTACACTCCCTTCCCTCTCCTCTGCCCAAGCAGATGGTGGAGAAAGAAAGCATCACCCCCTGCTTCTTTGCGTACTTCGTGTGCTTCAGACTTCTCTCAGGGACTGCAGGCAGGAGCTGCCACTCAGCCAGCGCCTTCCCCTGTTATGAGCTGTCTGTAACCAACGGCGAAGTAAACCCCAGGCAGTGGAAGCAAAGGAGATGAGGGGAGAGAGAGAAAGCACAGACCTTAGAGTTAACAGCCCCAGAATGTTTCTGCCTACTGGAATTAGACTGGGTCACTGTTATTTTTCTCTCCTTTTCCCTCCAAACAAGAATTTACCAGGTTGACTCTGCAATTGTTGCCTGTAAGGGCTCTGACCCCTTAGCTCCGCACCCCTTGATTCCTAAGACACTGCTGCCTCTGCCTCTGTTGCTCTTTTCTTACATGGACTGATCAACTGCCTGTGTCTCAGAGGGAGGCTCTCCTGCCCCCAGGTCACCCACGTAGTGTAACCCTGACGGAAGAGAGGCATTGACACTGACACCCGCAGGGACTGCATTTCTCCCTTACTGGAAGGCTGAGAACATTATAGACGCCTCCAAGAAAAGATCCCTTCTTTTGGTTTTGACTTCAAGTGTGCAGGATTTATTTTTTCCTATCAGGAAAAATGTTAGAAAGGTTCCGGTAAAAATAGCTCACTCGCTCTAAGCAGTGATGCTCAACAAGAAAAAAAATAGTGGCTATCTTTGAGCTCTGAGTCAGCACGAAACCATATATCCACATCTAATTGAGTGCTGACAATGTGTTTGGCTGTGTGGAAGGCAAACCCAGACAGCCCCTGCCTCAAGGGACTGGCAATCCACCTAGACACAGCAGAGAACTATGTGCTGCGAGGTTGTTAATATTCTCCCAACAACAAATTTCCAAACAATGAGAATACCAGAACACCCAGCTCACTCGGATGGGATAATTTACGGGTGTGTGCAAGCACCATCCTGCTCTTTCTGCACGAGACGCTGCTCCGCTGGGATTTGTTGGAGTCATTTCTACACCAGGGACTTGGGCTCATGTTATTCAAGCTGCTGTTGGTATCCGCTGACATCTGCCTGCAGAGGAATAAGGCTCTTCCAAGAGCCCAACCAGCCCCACTGTCTCAAAGACATGTTTTTCTAGTGCCTCTTTGATTGTTTTCATTTTCATTATAGCTTTATGCTATAATAATACTCCTCTGCACATACACAGAACATTTAATCACAGTGAGGCTTGGGATAATTTAGAAAGGAAGTTAAATATCATTAATTTCTACTTCAGGGGTAAGGAAATTAAGACACAGGAAAAGGGACCTGCCCAAGATGAACTACAGAAATCTCAAACCCATGTGGGTCTTCCAGCTTCAGCAGTGTCCTGTTTACAGGACCTTATCTATGCTAAAGGTATTTTTGAAAGTCTACTACCACAATTAAGAGTGATTTTTTTCTTACAGCACCATACGAGCCAAGCAAGAACAAAGATCCTTTGGCATAGCTTATCATTGAACCTGAGAGCTTAGACACAACATGGTGATGTGATCAAGGGAAAAGAGATGTCTGACTACAGGGCAATCCAAGGCCCTGGGAAATCTCAGCAACATGATTTAAAACATTCTTCCTTTGATGGATGATGAATTTTTACAATACAATTGTTTGTGCAGAACTTTAGCCTCCAAATCCTCATTATCACAAACTCTACTGTAGGTATGCTGCTATACCACCCTCTGCTCGGATTTTGTTTTACTTCATTTCTGATTCAACAGCCAACAGATGGATCATGTTACTGCATTTTGCCAAGTGCAAAACACAAGATCACTGGGTTCCAGACTATCGTGCAGACTAGAAGTTTCTGACAAGTGTAAGGAGCTTTGAAACACACCATCAGTTCCGTATGTTGTGCAAAGCTGTGATATACTAACAGCATCAAACCCAGGAGCATTAAAAAAAAAAAAAAAAAAAAAGGCTTGGGAACACACCACATCAATTGGACTTAGGTACAAATGTTTGTTTTGACATGGCCAGGAAAGCTCCCCCAGACCAGAACGAAGTACAAGATCAAACAGAGAATTTCATAAATGCCAACCCTTGTGTGCTCTCATCCTCAGCACATTAATGAGAACAAAAGCAGTGCTTTAAAAGGTGTGAACCCGATTACTCACACTGTTTGCATTTCTCTAGTATCTCCCTGTTTGGCAGGACCCTTGAGATTGTGTTTCCCTCACTGCAGATGCCACTCATCAGTATTCAAGCTCCAAGATATCCTTTCTTCTCCACGGGGAGCGTGTTGCACCATGAAGTGCCAGTTTTTCCTTAAAGCAAGCTGACACAAAATGTAAGCGACGTGTTTAGGGTGAAGATACACACATACAGCGTCAACATACGTGTTTACATCGAGAAGACGGCTGCTGTACGATGCCGCTCGGTTCCCTTTGCTGTGACAGGGTCAGAACCCAGTTACAACAACGCGCCTGTAAAGACAGACAAGGCCTGAACACAGCTTTCCTGGCAAGTCCTCGTCTGTCTCAACATCAGATGAAATGCCGCCCAGGGAAGGACTCGATACTGGTAATTCCCCCCCTCGCCTCACTGCAGGACCCAGACTCTTCCGAGAGTTAGCCCTTATATTCCCAGCAAAGGATATCCTGAAGACTTGCTTTGTTCCCCTCAGCCAACAGGAATAATTGCTTCAGGGGGAATTGCAGGGAAATCCACTCCTTGGAAACAGAAAATCAGACAAGAATAACCAGAAGACCAGTCCAATAACACGCTAATAACCCCAGAGCTTTGAGAGAAGCTGTGCTCGACAAAGAGCAACCACAGCCAAGCGGTCAGGTGTAAGTCAGAGCTGCCAGAACTGCCATGTACGGCACAGTACAGCACTGGTCCCTGCGGGGCGAGGATGTGATGTATGGCTGTGAGCAATACTTCCCTCTGCATTGCTGCTTAGGGATGGAGATGTATCCCTCTTCAGTCCCCAAAGCCTCAACAACAGCTACAAGAAAGAGCTCTAATAAAAGTGAGGCCTAAAAATGGAAACCACGCTTACACAGGAGCGCTGCGGCCCACAGACGGGCACGGCCCGCAGTTTCTCACATGAGTGGGCTTCAGACAACATCATTCAGCTACAAATCAAAAATCAAAACACTGAACATGCACTCCACAAATCCTTCCGCGAGTACCTGTAAGATGTGAATACTGTCACTCTGATCTTCCGAAGAGCTGACTTCAAGAGCTGTTCAGAGGACACAGGGAAGTCTGATCAGCAGCAGTGACAGGTTGTGACAGCCGAGCTGCCGGCTGCTGACCCTGATTGTCGCCGTCACCAAAGGCTTGAGGCTGGCATACGCCTGCAGCCAGCAATATTACTGCTTGTAGACAAGCCAGGAACACAGAAATGATCGGGTACAAGGCACTGCAGAGAACATGAGCCTTGCTGTAACGTATACTGCCTGCCACAGAAACCTAAAGCAAACACGGTGGCTCCAGCCTGCTTTCTGTAGGCCTGCTTAAAGCTGGTTATGTTAACAACATCATGTCTGTGGTCCTCATGTCTACAGCCCAAAGCACACCACTGCTCCCTAAAGACTGGCAATGATCCTCCTTTCACCTGGGCCTCGCAAAGAGGCTAAAATGTCTCAAACCATATTTGACAAATCACGTTTGTCTTGGGGTTCTGATTCAGGCAATCAGTGCTGTGAAGGCAAGGAAAACACGACTGTGAATTGGAAGCTGAGTGTGGTATAACACCAAGATCTAAAACGGAAAAGGAAAACCTTGCATTTTACTGTGCTGTTCAGTCTCTCTGGATGTCCAGCAAATTTACTTCATGCAGGAGCTAACTTGCTACTAGATTAAATTTTGAACAGCTCTATACTGGCAATGTAATTTAAAAAGAAAAGAAAAAAAAAAGAGAGAAAAAAAAAAGAAAAAGAAAAAAAAGAAGAAAAAAAAACCACCTTCTGCTTCTCACTTTGGGAATTACAGTGATTACATTACCACTGTTTTAAAGGGATTTGGGCAACCTGAACATCAATAAACCAGCTACTATGTTACTAGAGATGTGCTTCCTAATACAACGCTGCAGGCAGCAATCGAAAGGAAGGGCTCTGGAGTAAGTCCACTGCTTTCCTTCTGCCTACACTGGCCTAACCCCACAGTGAGCTGCTTCTGGGAGTCCAGCAGATAGCCAACTGCATGGAACATGTTTTGGAATGAAATAAAAAGTGTATTTGGTAGCAGATATTTTTTTTTCCTGTGGCTATGCAGTATGTTTGATTGGGGGATTAAAACTTGCATGTGAGAACATGCGAAGAACAGACACCACTGTGTCTCTCCAGCAGACTCTCCCCATCAAAAATAGCTTCCCCTCTGGGTCAGTTCCACAATCTGGTTCATTACATGGTGGCCTAAAAGAGCAGCCAGGAACAGGAGGCTATGGCAGAGTCTGCTTTCCATGGCAGTGCCATATAAAAGCATGCAAAGCTATTGCCTAAAACAACTTAAGATTGCTGACACTTAGCAGCAGAGCCCAGAAAATGAGCTTCTCTGTCTGTTCAAACCCTGATTTTGCATTTCTGACAGTATGGAAATGAATGATTAAATAAGTCAAGGCCACTTTTGTTTTATATCCACTTCCACTTGGAGATGTATTTCTGCAAAAAGCTTTTAGTGCAGTTTGATTTAGACTCCTAAGCAAAGTCGATGAAAGGACTCCCACTTGGTTCAGTGGACATTAGAGCTGAGTTTTTTGTTTCTGTGTAACTCCTTCTGAATCCCCAGTGCACCACCGATCAGAGCCTCTTTGCCAGTAAACATATTCTAATACTCGTAAGTTTACTGCATCCCTAAAACATAAAGGGTTATTACTGGGAAAAGTGGAGAGAGTGTCAGAAAACTGTTGAGAGGACAAAACAGGTCCTTTCACAGTAAAACATGAAACATACTGGGAAACAGACAGCTCATGGGGGCTACAGAAGAGGTCTGGCACCTTGAATGCTATGGAAAAGGGCAAACTTCAAACACGTTGTCTTTAGAAGACTGACCAAGTGGCAGCTGCAAAATTCAAATCAAAAGGAGACACTTTATGCACAGAACTTAACTAAACGCTGGGATGTTATCACAGGAGCTCGAAGTTCATGTTGTTTCAAAACAGGATTAGAAAAAGTCCAATCTGAGGGCTACTAAAGATAATTCCCCTGTTCAGAAAGTCCTCAACTATCCAGTGGATAACATATACCAGGGAATTATCACCATGATCCTGTCTTGTTTCCTTTTTTTTTTTTTTTTTTTTTCTATGTGCTATTGATCACAATGGAAGGCTGAATAATATACTGAAAGGACCTTTGGTCTGGACTATTCCCACATTCTTCTAAATAAAAATAAAATTTAAAAATAAAAAGACATAATTGCATCTGCATCATTTCTGCCAGCTTGATTAGGTAATGGTTTATTAATGTGTTACTGAATTGCTCCTAGAATTACTTGTAATAGCTTGAATGTGGTTCACAAAGTTATGCTTCTAAAACTACAGAGGACCTTGTCCTTGCCCACACATACTCTCGGGGTGAAATAACGCAGTACCTGGTCAGTTAACAGAAGCTTTGGACCCTGGAAGTTTCTTCTCCATTTGACTTGACCAGCTCTGCTGTTTGAGAGCGCTGCAGGGTCACGCGGTGGAGTGCCAGAGGACATCACCCGTTCCTGGCTGCACCTTGGTGCCCATGCAATGCGTGACATGGGGTTGGTTTCTCTGATTGCCACTGAGCAATCAGTGGCAGGAAAACCGCATTAACTTAGCTAGCCAATTAGGATGGATTTGTTTTTGTTCTGGTCAATCCCGAACTAGACAGGAGATCCCAGAGGTATGGAGCTGGTCAATAGCTTTGCAGCACTGCAACATTACGAGCAACACTTCTACAAGATTGGTTTTGCCTCAACATGACCGAAACACACATAAAACAATCTTAGCTGCTGGTACAGAAACTGCCAGCCATCACTCCTAGCATTCAGGAAGAAGAACACATTTGGAAAGAGATTTGTTTTTCCCTTTCTCTGCAGTTTTTCAGGATATACTGCACACATGCTATCCACGGGAGAGCACAAATCCCAACTAAAGCTCTGGCAGGGATGAGGGCAGGGTGAAGCCCCTATAGCCAGGGCTCAGGGGTTCAGAGAAAATCATTTAAATAACCACAAAACTAAAGGATCTTTACTTTATTCTATTCCTTTCTCTTGTGCCAGTCCCAGAGCTCGTGTGGCCATCAGGCGAGCAAAACTGGGGAGCTGCTGAGGATGGAAAACTAACCTTAGGGCAGGAAGAGTTCCTTAGGGCAGGAACATTTGTGTGCACGGTGGGAAATTGGTCAGAAAGTATGTGGATTATGTTAGACACAGAGATGAAGTGAGAAAAGGAAAATGCAGAATGAGGTGAAAGTCACGTAGCCTGAAGATAAAGGAGGTATAATTGGGAGACAAGAAGATCAAAAAACAACAGGTGCAGTCCGGCCTATTGCTCCTGAGTACACAAAAAGGAGATATGGCTGCTGTGCGATCACCTTGTGAACAATAATAACGGCTAACGAGCAAACCTTGCCAAGTTGTGTGATAAAAGCATGTAGATACGCTAAGCCTATATAAGTAGATGGGTTAGACAATAAAGTGTTTCAGCTACACACCAGCCTGGAGTCGTGTCGTTCTTTCCCTTCAGTGCACCTTTGCCCACAAAGGTTTTTCAACCACAGCGTGTACTTAAACACACCACGAAATGACAGCCTAAAGCTGATATTGTAGAATAATCTAAATCCCTTGATCCCTGAAATTTGTGCTGAATGCCATGAATCAGATTTAACTAGCAACAAAAAAATAGTTCAGATCGGTTATTCTCTTAAGAGAAGGGTGTATCAGTCTTGTCTGGTATAACAATGGTCCTTGTTTCCAATTTGAGAGTGTTTTCATCCTAAAGTGGGGTTTCCCATCCCTTCTTGCCACCAGACCAGACTAATCCCACATGCCACCTCAATGAACATTTTAATTTCAAATCATTAACTAGTGCTCAATAGGAGTCACTCCGTCTCAAAGAGAAATCAATCTCAAAACCTCCTCTTTGGAGCGATGAAAGAACAGGAGAGAGGGGAGATGCATTAATAGTTCAGTGTATTACTGATAAAGTCTTTGCTACGTGTAATTTACCAACAGCAGCAGCTTCCTATGAAAAACAATACCATAGGAAGTGCTTCCCCTTCTCTTTAGAGTGGAATCAGGAGCTTCTCATGCCATGGCACTCATGGAAACTTGCTAAAAAATGTTCATCTGGGATATTCTTATCCCAGAGCTTTCGTCAGGCTTCAGGTTTATTTGGGTTTGTTTGTACAAGGAAATTCACAAATAAAGGAACTATTCCTCAGTACCAGTGCCTTCCTAACCTCTTTGCATGAGCTCCTAATAGCTGCTGGTTGTATTTACAAAGCGGGGGAATCCCTGTAGTGACCAAACACATCCCTCACAGCAGGCCGTACGAGCAGCTGGGGCACAGATCACCTGAGTCAATTCCAGCTCCACAGCAGGGCAAGGGATGTGCTGCCTGGCTGCTCTTTCTGTGAGCAGTCCCAGCCAGAAGGAGCCCCTCAACCATCGCCTTCCAGCACAGCTGCAGGCTCACGGGGCATCTTCCAGCTGCCAGCCCTGAGGGCGATGCCGGTGGGAAGCGAGGGGATGCTGAGAGCGGCAGGAGAAAGCCCCACAGCAAAGCCCTGCAGATCCACGCATTCCCCCCGGGCAGCCGGCGGGACGGATTGATTTTCTTTATTGTTATTGCAGGGCTTTAGGGAGCCGCTGTACCATCTACAGTGGGCTTGCCAAAGTACATGCTCCTGGTTTGGAAAGGAAAATGGCTATACTCTCATTTTAATTAGGTAATTGGCTATCAACTAGCACGGCACTGACAGCCTCATTTACAAACATTTTCTACTCTGGTCAGGATAAAAGGATGAAATTAGACCTTGCTCCAGTGCACTCCACATCCTGCTAAAGTGCAGGAGCAGAGCACGGACAAGAGTCGGGACAAGGAAGGACAAGGGCTCGTAGTCACAGCGTGTTTGTACACACGCAAATAAAAGTGTGCCAGGGTTTGGCAGCAAACTCCTTTCGCATCGCTCTCCTGCAGAACTGTTACCTTTCCAATTCAAGCCGTATACATCTTCAAGAGAGCCTTTGGCCAATCAGGAAAATCTTATCCTTGAAAAGCAATATAACCTTAATAACTAAGAAAAGTATCGGTCTGCGGGGAGAAAATGGTGATTCATCTCTGTATAGTAGCCAACTTCCTTCATGGAGATCAGTTCAGATCTTTCCAAACAGACCAACTTCACCCTGGACTTACACTATCTGCTTCAAGTTACCTGGAGAAAGGCAAATATTTGCCAGATTAAACTGAATTTTAAAAGGTGAAAATATTACCCCTTATCACAAGAGCTTCAAGAGAACGCCTGAAATCGCTGATTTTTATTCACTACTTGGTTTTCAAGTGTACACAGCAATGCCACGAGGTACTGCTCTTAAAATTTCACCACATGCAGCTTTACACTAATTCACTTTTTGTAGGAATAGCAATCACTGTGGAACAGGCACATGCTAAAATCCACAGACGATAAGGATATAACAGCAGCTGTGGGTAACTGCTTTTGCTGGGTGTTAATCCAGCAAGCAGCTTGGGATGGTTTTACTTCCCTCAAAGTTTTTCCTCCAAATTTCCCCTTTCCCAGGGGATTTGGTGCTTCACACAGACAGATTTGTGGAGGAAGCACACACATTTCTTAGCACCGCCCCCCAGACCCTTACGTCTAAAACACTGCTTGCTGGTTTCAGAGGGAATTTCAGTACAGTGTCCTGCTCTTGCTTGGTTTCTGAGATGGCAGAAAAGTACAGAAAAGATGTGAAATACAGTAGCATCTAGCTCAATGACAGCTCTTGCTATGTAAGCTACCACCCAAAACCGCACTCCCTTTACAGAGGAACTTTCCGTAGTGCTGGCTGGGTTTCATTTCAAAGCAGCAATGGGAGAGGAGCCTCTCTCGATGGAATCTCCCAGCTTCTCCCTAATAGCAGTGTCCGTCGCTCTGCCCAAGGCGCTGCCTCTGCACACAGAACAGCGAATCCCCCAATAAAGGACCTTTCGTGTAACCTCAGGAGATCACTTCATAAAAACACAAGAACAATGGCAACTGATCAGAAAGCTGTGTTATCTGGTATCCTGTCCGTGACGGTGACAGCGAGCAGATCCTTCCGAGGAAAGTACAGAAAATCCCTGTGCAGGCAGCTGTATCACTCAGAGGCTGGTTTAAGCCCTCAGGCTTCAGGAATTCTCTCCCTCCCAAGAATTAATTTAGATTATTATTACAATCTGTTATCTACATGAAGATCTGGTCTTTAAAGCTCCGGCCCTAACAACACTCCTGGTGGCTTTCATTTCCATGAGCTAACTGCTCGCCAGTGAGTTTGCAGAGTGGTTCCCAGCAAACTGGCCTCTGCCGACTGCTGCGTTATGAGGAAAAGATGAAACACACAACCTGCCTTCACGTGCTTTTACACTCCCCCCATTTTTAAGAATGAGCAAATGGATAATGCAGATTACCTTTAAAACTTGTCCCATAAGAGGGAAGTGAGGGGCAGGCATGTGAAGGCAAAATGTGTGCGCACAGAGGCAGGGGCTGGCTGAATCGGGCCAGACACGTTGGCCAAGAGTGTTGCCCGTGTGAATGAACTCGCTGTCTAGTTTCATTATGAGTCATGAATTCTCTAAAAAGGCAAGGAAGGAACCATTTGTGCTCTCGCTATCCTGTACCCTGAACTGCTTCTTGTTATTTCCCCAGTCACTCCACTTGCAGCCACAGATGCTGCGCGTCTGGTCAGAATGGATCCACCAACAGCTGCAAGGGCCAGGAAAGGCAACGCCGAACCATTACAGCACTGTGGGGGTCTGGGAGGAGGCTGGATGTACCATAGAGGAGGATAAACTGTTGGCCAAAAAGAAGGCTTCAGACTCCCAACTGGTACCACGCTGTCTTCCCTTTCTGGGAAAGCACATCGCGTAACTCCACCTATGCTTCTCTTAACCACAAGAGATGGGCTTTCCAGGCACCGACCCGAATCCCACGTCTAATGAGACACAGGGCCAAGCCAGAGAAGTTTGGAGGAGGACCCTATGACATCTGGAGGACCCTACAACATACAGAGGACCCTACAACATCCCACCTCACGCGGCTTTGCGCAGCCAGCGCAGCGCAGGGCAGCCACCATCACCATTCGAGCAGCCATGGCCTGAGCACAGCGGAGGGGTTGTGAACGCTTCCGACTTGGTGTCCAACTCCATCCCCACTTCGTGCCCACCTGCACCTCGGCACCGCTCTGCCAGGTACAGGGCCATGGGCTTACACATCTGCTTTGCCAAACAGCAGCAACATTTCAGTAGGCGTTTGTACTGCCAAATAAATAGAAACGCTGTTACTGACTGCAATTTGCAATTACATATTGACAGCAGGAAAAAGAGCTGAAAAACCGGCAGGCTGCAGACAAACACCTATGCGGAGAAGCAGTCTTCACCCCACAGAGAGTGGGAGCACGGAGCATGGAAGGAAGCCTTTCTCTCGGCCCTCCAAGTGGCCACTGTGATTCCACAGAAATTATTTTTGATACGTCTTGGCTGGCATCATTTGGAAATGCTCTTGACTCTTGCTTTTATAAACAGCAATTTAGACAAAGAGTACGCGCTTCTGAGTGGCCTTCTGAAAGCGATAAACCTCTTTGAGGAAATTGTTCAAATACTGACGTTGTTCCCAATGTTTTAATTCACCATGGTTTGCAAAAGCAAAAGAATCATAACTACGGTGGAGCCTGCACTGGGGATCTGTCTGACAGTTGTTATTTCTGAGATTATTACCCAGAAGAATTTCCAAGGTATCCCTGACTTGTACAAACACTCCCATAGCAAGCCGAACTGCAGAGCCAGGAGCGAGCTTGGCAGCTGAAGGTGCATCCCTGGATAAAAGAACATGACCTCTATAAAAGAACCCAAGGTTAATAGTCGTTTCAATAGCCAGTGCATGACTGCATTCCTGTTTTAAATAATCTCTGCTTTTACATTTATCCTCACTAGTATATTTCTGGCAGAATGAGTACAACTAGAAAACAACTCATTGAAATAAATACTGCAATGCGCAAGGTTTGCAAATGCAATGCCTTTATGCTTCATCAGTTACATTAATGGAAAAGGGAAAGGCAATATTTGGTGAATCCGGGGATTGTTAACATATTAAAAAAGACCATTTCAGTCAGGCCTAAATATGTAGCAGGTGAGAGTGATGACTGACGGGTGGCCCATTTAAAGTCGGTCTGAGTTCAGCACTTGCTCCATTCCCTTCCCTAGACACCACGCCATCATCAATTTCCCGGGATGACAGATAAGCTTCCTACTAGCAGTCCTGTACAGCCAAAAACTGAGTCTCGGGGGAAAACTTGCTCTGGTGCTGCCAGCAGTTCATTTACCTGGTGATTAGACATAGGAGCCTAGTTTCTGGACTAAGAACTCATAAAGATCAAGCTCAGTAAGTCTAAACAAGGAAACCCAACATCTTTTATACACAATGCAAACATTTTTGCAGCTCAGTGCCATATACTGCATTGTCCAAGCCACTGGGAGGTATAACATTAGCAGATGATTGAAATATCTCACTGGGGAGCTTTTAGTGAAAATTCAACATTTATTGTATAATATCCCGTATTATCACCTTTGCTGCCATAAAACATCCTCAGAGAACGAGGGCAACTTTGGACAAGCTGCTTTTCAGGAAGATCTGTTATCTCTCTCCTGTTTTTATTCAAGAGACCTCTCTTTTCATTATTTTTTCTTTGTTTTGTTCCCTCCCACACTTTTGTACCATATTTGCCAATACTTTGCCGTATTGTTACATCCGTGTGTTTCAAAGCAGTTAGCACACAGCTGGAAGTAACTGAAGGCTCTGGGTGGGAAAAGCAGAAACGAACCCCCCGCATCTCTGGGCTGGAGGAGGCGGGGGACAGCAGCAGACCCACATGGCGATGGAGCACAGTTCACCACCAGCAGGGTAAACACACGGTTGTGGATTTAGCATCAGTGATGTTGTGAGGAGCTGGAAGGTCCTGTCTGCAGAGGGTACTGAACTCTGCTTCACTTCCCATACCCAAACTTGAACACCCCCCATGCACAAGGGGTGTTCACATAGAATCGAGTAAAGCAATACGCAGCCAAGTTTCATTGGACATGAACCACAACAATCTATCGAAAGAATCCACTTTTCCTCCACAGAAATCCTTACCCTCATATCAAACAATAATTCCCTGAGAACTGAAGGACAAACCAGGAAAAGTTAATAGACCCTACTGTTTCTTCTTACTCTCATGTCTGCCTGTAGAGACAAAAAGAAACTGAATGGGATTTACAGGCCGGTGGTTCTGCTCAGAATCCAAAGCAAACTGAACTTTTTGTGGTTATAAGAATAGCACTTCTGGGGACAGAGATTTAGGGCCAACTCTGGCTCTAGCTAAAGATCTAGAGATCTAGAGATGTAGAGATACCAAACAGGACTTTTGCAGTGCTGCAATTCCTATGAGCAAGTCAAAATGTCCACGCAAACCATTAGTCACACATTTCGAAGAACCAGGAAAAGAATTATATTTTCCACCACTTTTGTTAGCACAGGCTGCGAAACTCACCGTGTGTCAAACAGGGACAAGTGTTCTAGCCATCACCAGGGCCCCATGCTTTCCTAGGGTGTATCCGTACACAAAGGCAAGGCTCCCTCACAAAGGTACACAGCCTCCCCGTGGGATCTCCTTATTTCTGTGGCCAGACACTGCAATGTCAAACCACATCTATGGAAAAGGGGAGCCTGCAACACTGCCAGAGATCACCAGTGCAGTGGTTGCTGCAGACTTCAGCTCATTGCCATTTTTTCTTTCTACAAGGTTCCACTGACTTCATCCACATCTAAAATACCTGGCATGTGTTAATGTACTGAAAGTACAGCAGATCATTCCACAAGACAAGAAGAGAGAAAAGAAGCTCCCGAACAGCCCACGTACAGGGTGCTGAATCCAATACAGGATCTTGCATTCGATTTTCTGTGCTGTCTTTTTACAGCCCCCCTGCAGCCAACAACCCCCCAGCACCTTCAGCACAGCAGCCAACTTGCAAGGCTGGCATTTTGACAGGGCACGGCAGCTATCTGTGAAGCTAAACATCCCGAAGAAGTAGGCTTCTTCATGAGAAGATTTCATCATTTTCATAAAAACTGCAAAATAAAATAATGACCCTTAGAGATGGATCATCGTTCTAAGCCCGCATGACTAAGCAAAAGCAGCTGCAGAGCTGGCAACTTAAATTCTGCACTGAGAGCGGGAGCAACAGAGCAGTGCATTAGATTTATGCATTTTAGCAGTGCTCTTGTGAACTCCTGCAGTGGGGATGTCATATGGGCAGCATATTGCTGGTGGAAGATGTCAATTTAAAAATTGTGGGGGAAAAAGAAAAGAAAAACGAAAAATTGATGTGACATTTTCATGTTCCTGTTCTGCAGTTTTACCATCAAGAAGATTGATGAAGGAGGTGGATTTATCTAGTCAAACACTTGCATGGGTCTCACCATAACAACTCTTTACATCAGCCCTTCTGAACTAATATCTATTTTTAGTATCATGTTTTTAAAGGATCCTAAACTCAGTCACTAATTTTGAGCTGGCAATTTACCCTGGGAGCAATTTTGCTGGTGCTATTTGTGCCACTTAACTACTTTGATTTGCAGTCACAATTAGTTAAGCATTTATATATCCCAAACCACACCTGTAAAAGAGGAGACTGCTTTAAAAAACAGCCCAGATGCTTAAACTGAATGCAACTTGGTTCGGTGACACGTGAATCTCTAAAGCACCCTGCACATTCCAGAGTAAGAAATATATATATTTATATTTAACTCACCCATCTTCCTTACATGACTTTGTTTAGTCACAAAGGTTCCCATGAAATAGCACCTCTCTTTGTCAGACTTTGCCAACAATATCTAGTGCTCAAAAGGTGTGGCCAAGAGAACTCAGGCACTTATAATGTTATTTCTATCACCAGGTAGGTTGGAAAAACTACAGCATGCTGCATATGGAAGCATGGAGCTGACAGCTAACCCCTCAAACCCCATCAGGACCCCTCAAATACAGGGTGGGCAGAGGCATGGAAAAAGCCAGTAACAAATAACTCGGAGCATGTTTCACTGGAGAACTGTGAAAAGAAATCAAACTGCTTTATCTGTATCGCCTCCCTAATTCTCTTCCAAGCCTACCCTAATTGTAATTTATTGTAACCATCCACTTAAAATTACTTAATGTATCTCAAAAAAGTTTAAGTTATTCAACTTCTTATTTATTTAGGACAACTCTTTGCAGGAAGATTATGCTACCATTAATGTTCTCAGCTCTACCCTGCTATCCCACAACAGCATAAATTAGAATAGCCTCGTCTCCAGTCCAGCACATCTGCAAAGAGCAAGGAGAATGATGCAGAAAGAGAATATGCAAAATAATTCCCGTTGCTGTGAACATCAGTGCATGAAAATTGTTAAAGGAAATGGTTAAATCTGTCTGAATTTTAAATTCAGAATAACTTGATGTGTAACTGAGTGGGGGGAATAAAATATCAGGACTGAACATTCCCTGGAACGATCCTTCCAGCTGAAAATGAAGACATTTCCCTGCTTGCAGCCGCAAAGAACATCAGTGTGCGTGAACGCCTCCTTCCACCATTCATCCCATCAAATAACTGGTTATTTTTCCTCTGAGATTTGATTGTTAAGAACCTACACCATTCGTAGTCATTTGACTAAAACTTGAAAACAACTGAAGAGAGCGTTCAGCCAAAAATGTTTATGTACACTCAGATTTTTTGAGAGAACTAATGTCAAACTGGGATAAGCAATGACTGTGGTCAGTAATATTTCCCCTCTGAAAGCAGGTTCCCTGCATAATTTAAAGAGAAAATTGGTCTTTGCTATACAACCTTCTATCAGCACACAGGAAAAATTACTATAAATTCACTATAAAAATCTGATTGTAAGGACATACAGTGGTCTGGTACGCAGCCCAAAAGTTTTGAGAACCATTAGTTTGGAGGAAAAAACAAATGTTCAGATCTCCTGGACATCAGAGAAATTAAACAACCACAGGGATTGGTCCAGGACCCCAATATTTCATTCCCCCAGTACAAAAATGCCCCGATACTTCCAGAGTCTGGGAGATGCCTGCTGTGTTACAAATACTAACAGCAGTGCACTTTGCTTCATAGCAAGATGATATCTCCGGTGCTCCAGAGCTCCTTCACACTGAGTCAAAACTACTTGGTTTATCCAAATGATCTCTTTTCAAATCAAATACCTCCTCCGACAATGCTTCCAACTACACGAAATTAGCTTGGAAATCTCCCAGCAGGCACAGGCCAAGCCTGACCTCTTTATCACCTGATCTGAGCCCCCAGTAGGAACATAACTGCCTACATTTTTCACAACGCAGCCCTGCAGAGCTCTAGGTTTGCATTCTAAGAATATGAGAGTTCTTCAGATGTGTGCGAGGAACAACACAAAACCAAAACAATCCTAAAATAAATCTTTTAAGAGCTAAAAACATTCATGGCTCCCCTGGGATGAAACACAGTAAATATACAGAACGCACTGTAAAGTTTAGGTCTATTTTCTTACCAAGTTCATAGAAGACCTATGTCCTCTTTCCCTCTATGTCAAGACAAAAATTCTTCCCCTCTGGGCAAACACGTACCTTTACACTGGGCTCAATGGGAATCAGTAGCGACTGTATGCACAGATCCAGATCAGGGTAAAGAGGGAATACAGAGCTCCTTCTGGTTTAGATCACATAGAAACAATCCTCTGCTCACCATACTCACAGACTCCATGAAAAGCATGCATTAAAGCTCAGCAGGTTGTCCACTTACTCGCAAAAGCTTTTAGTGTCATCACACAGGGGAAGGATAAAAAGTAAGCCAAATGTGAAGTCTTGAATACAAGTACACACCTCTCTTTCAGCAACTGGTAGCCACTAGATGTCTAATAACAGCGGGGGGTGGGGAAGAAAAGAAAAGAAAAAAAAGAATTCCAATGCTTATCTCCTTTCAGAAGTCCAAAAGTAGTGTTAATGTAAATAACAAAAGGCAGCAAGTCTAGCCCTTCTGATCTATTTGGGCACGATACACATAATGCCTTGCAGAAGCCTGCTGGTATTAAGAGGAGGTTGGTTAAAAGCACTACACAATCCCAATGAAAATTCCTTCTTCCAGTATGAGGAGCTTGAATGAAATTCTGAGGTTTGAGGAACATCTGCAGGGGGAGACGAGCTGCCTATGTTAAAAACTATGAGAAATTCGGGTGGAATGATAACTACTTCTCTAAAAGCTGTGGGAAATCTCTCCCCTCAAACTAATAATAAATTACAGAAATGAACACAGCTTTGGCAAGAGGTGCTGGAACTACAGCCTAAGGGGAAATAGGCCAGTATCTGCTTAAAGAACAGGCACACCACAGGCAGCACAAGTGCAAGTGCCTCTTGCAACACCAGCCCAAGTACCTGCCCTGGCTGAAAGGCCAACAGTTAGGGTAAACCTTCCTTCTGCAAAGCAGGAAGGTGGGATAGGGAAATGAATTGCTATGTTGTGTTAGTGGCCATGTAGCACCATGAAATCAAGACGTTAATGAAGACAAGCCAGTCTGGAGAGTTCCCCTCATCCAGGAGCCTGCACTCACTTGCTGACATGTACAATAAAAAGACAAAGTGCAACCCTGGCTCAAACATTTACCTCCTGTTAGCAGCAGCCAAGGACATCTTCCCCTCCCTGTCCCTCTCTCCCCAGCAAAGATTATTTACTTTGCAATATAGGGCTGTCTAGCAATAGCTCACATTGTAAGCAGCATTTTTATAGCCTGGTCTTCAGTGTACAGGGGACTGGGCTAGGGCACAAACACATTTTCCCATAACCTGCTCACTGATTCAAGAAAATACTTTCATTCTTGATTGCAGAGGGATTTCCAAATAGGCTTAAGTGCTTTCATGAATCAGACCTTCAGACTGCCCAGACTTCTTGGCGTGTCGGACACCATCCTAGCACACAGGACAAAAGGCCTGCCGGAACGTGTAAAGGACTTACGCGGGCAATACTCAGGCTCTGGTCTATCTCAGGCTATCCTATCTTGGTAAATAAAAAACCTGCTTAAAGGAAGAAGGCAGCTGAATCTTCTGTTAGATCACATTGAAACATACTCCAGTAGGGTCTGTTTCCTGGAAAGCAGATGGTGTTTCAGTCCATGTGCATCTGAACCACAGTCTCTAGTCTGCCAGACTCTGTACTCACTCCTACCAAATACCAGTTCTCAGACTTCCTAACTGACCAGAAGGCCTGTTTGAGCCTATTTCAGCACCTACCATGCTCCAAATAAAGAAGTTTTTCATAACTCAACGCTAAAATAGGATCGATTTGGGCAGGGGCTGTCCCTGCTACTCTTTTCACAAACTAATTGAGGCACACTGTATGAACATAGAGCCGTCCTTTTTCATTTTTATTGCTTAAACCCAAGCAGTCCTATACAAATTGCCCAAACCCCTTTATTACCATCAATCTACAGAATGTTGGAGAAGTTCTAAAAAAATTAAACAAAATCAAACACAGAGCGGGAAATGGGGAAACAGGCTTTACTCATTGTTTATGTGACTTTGAGGATCTGTTTTGAGCACAAAGAGAGATCCACCCTGTCCTAGCATTCAGAGCCCCAGTGGGGTAACCTGGATGTAAGGATGCTTAGCATGGCTGGGGAAGGAAAGGATGACAGAGGTATGGCCTGATCTGGGTAAGGCATGGAGGTCCAAACATTCGCAGTCACAAATCAAGAAGAGCAGCCACAAAGCTTTCTACCTCACCTTCTGGCTTGCGGTAGCACGGGACACCTGAGATAGCAGGCCTTGGGGAGAGCTCTCCTTGTGATGTGGAGAAGACATTCACTTAAAATGAAAGCTTGTGTGAATTTCAAATAGAAAGCAAGGAGGTGTCCAGAAGATGAGTTCCTCTGCTCTAGCAAGGCAAGAAGAACAGATAAGCACATGCAAGAAGAAGTCAAAGATGAACATCAGACTCAGTTATGCACAGCAGGGATGGGAAACAAGACAGTATCTATTCAGGTGGAAGCAGATGGTAGAATAGGAAAGAAACATGTGGCACCTACAGCTCATGTAATATACACATATTCAAGGTTAGCATCTCATCCAGAGGCAGTGGTCTTTGTTTGGAATAGATCGAAACTTTCAGAGCTGTATAGACTGTCATCATAAGCCAACAACAAGATGGGCGTCAAAAGCAGTTGAAAGAAAAACCTTCCATCTAGTAAGTCTGGTTTATCTCATCATTCCCGTATGCGCTCCCCTATTTCAAGTCTCCTACGCACTTCACAGGCCCTTGGCCTGCTTGATACAATCACAGCACACTGGGGCTGCTAACAGCCTTGCAAGGTTGCAGCCTATTGCAAGGCTACACTAGGCTTGGTAGGAGTAGGGCAACTCCAGCGGGTAGAAGTTTCACTTTTCAAATGAACAGAAGTTTTAGTTACAATTGATCCTTACAAGAAAAATCAGCCCACAACGAGACTTAAGAAAGTACCTGGGCTTCCAGGGAAAACCAGGGGCTGAAAGGCATTCAGGGAAGTGCCCATCTCTCTCCTTGTGTGCAGAGACAAGTTCTTTCAGAGCTGCAGTTCCCTTCCAGATCTCCACTGCCTTACATTTCCCTACTTCTGACCTGGCGGTACAAACTTCTGGTTACCAGGATTTGCTCTAATGACATCCCTATGCTCTTCCTGACAACAGCTCCTCTGAATTTTAACAAAATCCTTGCCATAACCTCCATTTGATGGCTCACAGCTTCTGCTTGCAGAAGTCCCCGCTGTTTCATGTGCCTTTCCCAGAGCCTGAGCTGCCTGCCTAGGCTAGGAGATTAAGGTGCCATTAACAAGGACCAAAGCTCTGGGTCTAACCACTGCCCTGGCTGAGTGCTGTGTCCAGGAACTGGACTGCAGTTCTCATTCTGGCTCTGCCTCAGACCTGCTGTGTGACTTTGGGCAGGACATTTCTCCCATCTGGCTTTCTTGGTTTCCATCTGTAGAAAAGGGCAAGCTTCATTTTCCCTCCTATGTAAAAAATCCTGATATATACAGAAGACAATTTGTACTGAGAGCCAGGCACTATCATTATTAGAGCTCTGGTCTGCTAAATAGACACTGGCAAGAGATGCAAAAGCAAAATAAACTCAAGGGCAAGGAAAGCAGGCAGAACAATAAAGTACAAAAAATGAAGAAAGAAGGGAAAGAAAATTCAGTGAAAAACGGTGCAGTAGTGGGCACCGCTCCTGTGGTCTATGTGCATATAGAAGCAAATTTGATATAAATAAAACTATTTTGAAGCAGTTTGATAAATCTGTTCCCCACACTCCCTGTTTTCGTGTTTTAAGAGGACTCTAGTTTTGGCAAGTCCAAATTGCTGCCCCTACTCAGGTAGGCAAGGAGATACTTTATTGCCTTTTGAGATCAGTCAAGATTATTCTTTCTCCATCTGGGAAAGGCAACCAGTACGAAAGGAAAGGAAACAATTAAGCTTGGATGCTGAGCTGTAGGACCATTAAGTGCACTTAACTATTATTTATATAACTGTGTGCATGTAGTGCTTTAAAAAGGAAGAAATTTTAGTATCATTAAGGCATAACTGAGGCTCTGAAATCAACATAGTTATATGCCTGTTACTCTACAACACTACCGAGCAAGCAGCAATTGTGATACATCTGTCAGTGTGTCCTTTGCTGTCACGGGATCCTTGCTACAGAGGCTACCACATTCTTCTCCTTTCCATTATGGATGAGGCTGGAGCGTCCCTGCAATTTTGCTGTACAGGGAGTTACAGTTTCCCTGTAACCAGTTTTCATTATATCTCCTAAGCAAATATCTTGTATCTTGGGATTAATATAAAACAAGATGAAAATTCAAATTCTGTCTTGGCATTTCCTAAGAAAGCAGTCACCTTTGCTTTCCAGACAGCAGCAGAAGCTGAGAGTGCATGAATTGGCTTTTGAATGTTCGGAGTGAGGGAGCTACGAGACTGGCTGTGCCTGCAAAGAATGGGTTATGGTATGACTGCAGGGTGATACATTGCCTTTGGTGGATTTCTTTTCCCCTTGCTGTTTGAGTTTTCTCCACCATCTCTTCCTAAAGCACTGTGAGCAGCCTTGTTTTTTCTCAGTTAAAAGGATTTTCTTTATTATTTTTTAAAGCCTGTTTGATGAATGATATGAACTAACAGCGAATACCACATTTCACTCCCCCTCATTAACATTGTAAATTAATTTAGGACTCATTGAGATGCAGGATTAACAACCTGAAGACTAATCTACTCTTTATTCAGCGGACATATTCAGGATGAGCAGTCTTTCGTCTCATATCACTCAATTAGTTAGCAGGACCATCTCCTGGGAGTAAGATGATATTTCTGACTCTCTGCTTGGAAAAGAACTGTTCAAGGTTAAGGCAGAGGTCTGGGAGACTTCAGTCCTGGTCCCAGCTCAACTGCAGGCTTCCTTTACAACCTTGGCCAAACACTCTTACTCTGCATCCATTTCCCTCAGTCTGCACACTTAGAGAGGTCAGACTTGGAGAACAGTCGCAAGATTTTAGGTAGTGTTTACAGCGGTTGAGGCCAGTGTGTTTTATTCTGCCAGGGTTAAGGGTACATGAGCCATGGGCCAGCTGCCAGGCAGAAATTTGTTAAGCTGAAGTAATACATTTAATAAGTTTTCAGTTACGTGCCCTAACCTCACTTACGTGAAATGGTGTATTATTTTGTGAGCAGTCTTTTCCTTGGATTGTGAAGGCACTGTGATTAATACATTAGTATCTACAGAGCAGGGGCAAAGTCAAGCCCTCAGTTTTCAGATCAGCAAAAAACAAGAGAAGATGTTGCTTTTCTTAAAGCAATATTTATTGGTTACAAAAATCATGACACACTCAGCAACACTCTTGCAGTATCTCAGTGATGCTGTTTTCAGATGCCCTGTACATTTGCTAGAGAAATAAATAACAGATCTTGCAATTAACAAATGGAATGCCCTGCTGGAGGTTACCTCTTGCTTGCTGTCAGTAAATCAACTGCAGAGGGATTTCATCCACTGAGAGGAATGAAGATTATATATGTGCTTTGGCAAGTGTCATTTTCCACCAGAATATTTTGTTGAAGGCACTTCATGCCTAATGATACATTGAGGATCTGTTCCTCTGAGCACAATAAATAAAAACAAACAATTGCTGTAGAAAAGAGCCTGACAGACACCCAGTGCCACTTTGGGCGTAACTGATTGATGCTACTTATAATCAGTTACACTTGTAAAGCTCAGGCCTTCTGCTCTGGACACGTGCTGCACACACCAGCTTAGCTGGACTCTGCTGTCCTATAAGGAGAGTATTTTTGAAGCCCTAATGTGGACTACTATTAATCATTTGCATTGCAACATGACCAAGAAGCTCTAACCACAGATGAGGAACCTGCTATGATATGGGCTGCAGAAAATAACAAGGAGATGTTGCAGTGATTCAAATAGCCTGAAACCAACAGCCAACTGATGGAGCTCCAGAACATTCTCACCTCTATGGTGTGATCATGAAGAGTGAATCATTTTATAGAAGTTCTTGTTGGCTATGGTTTCATGCACAAGACCCTGCTGGGCATTTGGTAACCACTGTGAAAAAAATGGATTGGAAAAATATCTTTCTGCCCCGCTATTTTTAACCCTAATCAAATTCTAACTTTTTCAGAGATATAATTGTTCCAGGGTGGTTTCCTCAGGCAGAGGACAATGGCAGGACAACCACAGCATCACAATTCTACAACTCCAACTAATAATTCTGTCAGAAGCTTCCAAACCAGAATGTTACTCTCCTTAAAACACTGCATTTGCTGTCTGCCTAGTCCTTGCAACTCTCCATAGGATCAAATGTGCTGTCATAACCGCAGGAGACTGCTACTCAATGTCATCATCTCTAGTCCTTGACAAAGCCACTCCTTTAAACCACCTCTGGACCACAGGCCAGAAAAGCTGGGTTTTTCCTGGGGTTGTACAGCTCTGTCTGCAGATGTCTGCAGCATTAAAGGGACAGACATCAGAATTTCAATAATCTTTCTTCCTTAAATACAGGGAGAGAAAT
This sequence comes from Oxyura jamaicensis, assembly GCF_011077185.1. Classification (NCBI taxonomy): domain Eukaryota; kingdom Metazoa; phylum Chordata; class Aves; order Anseriformes; family Anatidae; genus Oxyura; species Oxyura jamaicensis. The sequence goes on from NC_048911.1 coordinate 3,420,880, forward strand.
GTCTGATGTTAATGTCACCAAAATCATAGGGGTATTTTTAATCAATGAGGTAGCATGAATGCAATGATTGTCAGCCCTTCCTGCAGTTTTCATCCTCAGGTGTTTGTCCTGATGTGTTTTACATTTTTGTGTCACACTGTACTCCCAATTACTGTACATTCAGCAGATTCTCCGCAGAACATATGAAGGGCATCACACCTCATACTTATTAGTGACCTCTGTTGAGCAAGAACAACAGGATCCTGCTGTTGGGTTATCATGAGCTTTCTGATCTAGGTAGCCGACTCGTATTGAATTTGTCATAAATAACATCATTAGGTTCCTTTGTTCTTGGCTCACTCTGCACTCATTGAGCCCTGACCTCTTGCCCACGAGCAAAACAAAACAACGCCCCCCCTAAAAAAAAATAACCCCCAACCACATCCTCATTCCTCTTCCTTGTAAGAGTGCATTTCACAGCAAACGTGCCAAAGAGCTTAAGTGAAGAATTCTGAAAGCACCCTTCTGAGATGAGCAAGGTTACCAAACCAGTAAGAGAACAAGTACTCTTACCTGTCTGTAGCAAGCCAGCCCCACTGTCTTTGACTCCAAAGTGCTGCTGGATGTCTAGTAACACACCTGCAAGGAAAACAGAGAGCAGAAACTCAGTACCTTCACAGCCCTTGAAAAGCATACATCTCAAACACTTTGTGAAGCATAAGCAAAGCCTCAAATTCGAGTCCTTTAGGCATACAAATTCTAAAGTTTGCACATTGGCTTCTTTTCTATACACACTCACTCAATAGTTTTAAGCTACTGCAGTAACAAGAGATATAACATCATGCCAAGGGTTTGGGGATGAAATCCTTGTGCATGACAAGTGGGTCTTTCCTTTCTTCTTAAACATGATCAGAGCTTTTCAGTTTGGTTTGGGGTTTCATTGTTTGTCTATTTTTGGTGGTTTTGATTTGTTTTGTTGGTTTCTGTTGTTGTTTCTTTCTTTCTTTCATTCAACAACACCACTGCAGAATCCAAGATCCCTTACCTTTGTTATTTCATGGAAACATAGGGAAATATGATCCTGCACCTTAGGTGCTTCAAATGGCTCAAAAAAAAACAACCAAACAAAAAAAACACTGAATCCAGAAAAAGTTTTAGCAAGAAAAGTTACAACAAAAGCAGACTTAAATCAAAAAACTTTTACAAGAGGAGAGCAATGATGGGAGTTTTCACATTTAACTCATTCACAACTCATTTTCAAAACAGATTTATAGAACACACTTGAAATAACTTAATATAGGTGGCTAAGTGACCGATTACTTAGCTTTATAGGAACTACAAAGAATGCTCTGAGCAGAGAGGTTGAACTAGATTATCTGCAGAGGTCCCTTCCAGTCCCAGTTACTCTGTGATGCTGTGCTCCTAATCTGGTGACTGATCAGAACACAGGAGCTCCTATCAGAACACACACACATGTCCAAAGCTGCCTCCACCACCCTGAGGTGCCTGCCCTGCCTACAGCAGCATATTCCCAGCTGTGCCAGAATGCCAAACAGGCACACGAAACCACCAAAAGGTAGCAGGAGAAGCAGCCTGGGAGGTGATAGGAACCGTAGCCTCAGAAAGAAGAATTCTTTTGGACTTGCATCCCAAACCAGAACAGCAAGTGCAAGGGGCTGTAACGATGCCTACACAGCGAGGCAGAGGTCTTCCTGTTCATCCCAAAGAAATTCCCTATGCTGTGACAATGGCTTTGCAGTTCTATAGTACTTTTCTCCAATGTACTTCACAAACTTCAACTACTGTAGCCATAAAGGAAACACAATTAGGGCACTGAAGTGCAGCCACCCTGGCTTATGCTTATAACTTTACTCCGACGGTGGAGAAGGAAGTGGGTTCTGTGGATAGGCAATGCAGCAGAACAACATAGCACCACAATTACAAGGCCTGCATGAGCTTGGAAGAAGATCTCAGGTGATTAAGAGAGATCTGCATGTCTAATTGGCATGGATTTCCTCTTCCAAGTCTATTTTATATTCTCTTTGGACTCCAGGTGTTTTGATATGGGATTTAGAGTATTAAATTAGAGGCAGGAGCAAGCAGATGATGCAACACACCTATGGAGTGATAGGAGTTTCTTTCTGCTGTGGGAGTTCTCCTGCTCAGCACATGGGAAGACACTCCTCCTAAATTCGCTCAGCTCTGTTTTCACCTCAGCATGGCAATGACTCACCCCAAACTTTAATAAAGCTCAGGGATACAATTAAGCAATGACAGACCAGAGGAGAATACAGCAAAATGATAGAGCTTTTTGACTTTCCCTTCTGCTTTGAGATGATGGGGAGGCAGAGGTAGCTGGATCCAGGCTCCAGACAGCGATGGTGTCGCTCCTGGAGATGTGCTGCCGGGTGTCTCACAGCTCCTGATGCAATCCAAGAAAGGGAAGCCGCCACGTGTGGCTGACAAGGCTCTGCTTAGATTAAAGTTCATGCTTACATGTCTGGAGGACCTGGAAACAGCCATGAGCAGCTAACAGCAGGCACCACTCTCCTCGAGACAGCCTCTCGGCGAGGCTGAGAGCCATTTGGGATGTCTGTCTGATTACATGGCACACGCTAGGGCTATCACCTATTATTTCCTCAACCACATTTGGCATTCTCAGGACTGAACAAAGACACACAAAACATGGTGCCAACTTCCCAAAGCACCCCGCCAGCTGAACCAGACATTATTAATGCTTATGCGGAGCTTGGAGAGATGAAACCCAGGCAGCACCTGACCTGGAGTGCTGATCGAGATGGGCACAGAGACAGGACTGGAAACCCAGAGCGATGACGGCAACTGTCTGTGGGTTTAGCTCCTTCAGCCCTATCTAGGTTACTAGATAGGTTACTAGGCCCCAGCAAGGGCCTGCTCTGGTGTCTGAGCACCTGACAAAGACACGTGGGATTTTTGTGGGCACTGGCCATGAAGAGGACTTTTAAGAGCAATTTGGAGGATAAAAGGTCGTTGGGTGTGGAGTCTTAGATAGGGAGGGAACGTCACGTAAATGGGGAAGAGGAATGTGGCTGACCTCATCCACCTACAGTGTCAGAGGGCTTCTAGGGCCCAGTACAGGATCCAGACTGCTGCCTCCAGTTCTATACTGGTCATTTCACAAACAGTGAGTATGAAAGACCCAACTTGGAGGAATGCAGGCCCACATTTAATGTCCTAGGCTATCTCTGAGTTAGAGGAAATGCTTCGGGAAAGAAGAGTTTTCCTGGAAGTGCTCGGGTCGGGCTTTAAACGTGGAGGTGGGTGGTGCTGATCACACACGAGACAAGCTCACATCAGGATACACTTTGTCTACTGTCCAGAGCTACAACAAACCAAAAGCTGCAGGACTTGACGGTAATCTGCTGTGGGGTAAAAAGCTGCTCTGAACAGAAGGTCACCTTAGGACAGACGTTTCTTGTGTTAACCATCATTTACAGAACTACTCCACAGCAGAACCGGTGTGAAGAGTGCCTTGGATACCCTTTATATTTAAATGAAACATGGGCTCTTCACCTAACCTTTACACATGAATAAAGAGTTGCCATGGTACGAAAGTGTTCATATGCTCAGCCACATTGAAATCACAATTTCAAAGCAAAATGACATTATAGCTTCCCTTGGGAGAGTCCTGTTTTCTACTCACCAAAACAAAACACCCCCTTTGATTTCAAACTGCTTCCAAGGAAGGTGCAAAACACAGAGGGAGACTTTGCATGGAGTGAGAAGCTATGGGACCAAGGTTTCAGCTCACCAAGTCTTTCCTCGGTAACTTAAATGCATGTTTTTTAAACACAGCTTGTGTGCTGCGGTCCCAATGGCCAGTATACTTACAGAAAAAATCACAAACATTTAAAATGGTATTTTTCAATGGGTAAAAGTTATGTGCCTAAAAGGAACCAGCACACTGCTATCCCCAGGATGCAGCTGGGCACTGACACAGTCACACACTGTCCTTGCACCAGTGCAGCCCTGGCCTCATACCTCTCTTTGGGGAAGCCTCAGAGAACATGGAGGAGAACCCAGCCTCACTCTCTTGGCTCCCAAAGAGAGCAGACTGTACGAACAAGAATTTCTCCTCCATTCCCTGGTGCACCTGCCTCTCCTTATCGAGGCGTTTTCCTTCCCAGGTGATGCTCCCTGGTTCCAGGGCTAGCTCCCTCAGGTAGAGGCAGCCAGGCAGGGATAGCCAAGCCCTGGCCTCCTAGCCATTAGACACAAGCCACCTCGTTACCATCAGGCTCTCCTTCATGCCTGCAGCCATGTTCAACCTGCTTCAAATAATGCATTAAGCAGACAGAGGAGTGGTGCACACACCTGTCTGTTCAGAGACGTGAAAAGATTAGGTGGGGAGAAGTTTATTCTGAGGTCTCTGTGATTATATCTTCTCTGCAACCCCAAGGTGTGACTGCAGTTCACACACACATCCCTAAGCTTCAAACAAGCTGGCTACAGCTCAGCCACCCACTAGCTATTAAACACAGGCTTCACAATTTGGACCCTATTTAAATACTCAGCTGCAGAACAACACGGTGGTAGCCCCGCTGATATTCGTACCACAAGATAAATTCCCACTGCTACAGAACTCGCAAGTCGAGAACTGAAGTGTGGTACCACCTTCTTTGGACTGCTATGAAAGCATTCCCTGCCTTGCATGCAAAAGAAGCAGGGCTGCTGCTTAGGTATTGCTAAATGAGTGGTGATGTCCTGCTTGAAAACATCGCCAGGAGCTTCCTCAGGACATACACACAGACCTGCCTTCTGCAAAACTCATTTCCAACTTTGCAGGACACGACAGTGTGCATCGATGAAACATCCCTCTTTGATTTTGAAATAGCATTGCAGAATTAGGAGAAAAACAGACAAACAAAACAAACCCAGCAACATGACAAATCAAAACAAGGATTTCCTAAGATCTGCTCATGCTGGCATGCAAGAAACTCCTGACCTAGAAAGCACTGAAATAAACTGGCAGCACCCACAGCGGTGTGTTTAGGAAGGGGTTTCCCTGAGCAATAGGGGCGCTGTGAAGAAGCAATGCCAGCACAGCAGTTCGAGCCAAAGCTCTGAACGAGCCAGGGTCTCCAGGCCCAGCGCTGCCATCACTTACAGCCTGTGAAGCTGCTGTTAACAAATCTGCTAACAAAACCCCGTCCAAGGAAGTGTTCAAAGGAAGAGTTCAAAGCCTCCACTGACACTGAACACCTCAGGGTGGGAGAGGCCACCCCCCCTGCATGCTCCCAAAGGTGACTGGGTGAAGGCCCTGCTCAGAGCTGGGTCTGAAATGGGGTCAGAACCACCAGGATGTGCACCCGGAGCTCTGGCACATGAGAGGACATGCTGTTTTTCCTCAACAGCATCTTCAGTAGGCTTTCGCAAGAGGATAGGTGCTGCATCCTCTGCTAAGCACACTATTGCTTGGGAAATGAAACAGAGCTCTGCCTGCTTTGTAGTGCCATTCCTGTTCTGAATAGAAAAACAACGCTACCTTCGGAGACTTGTACCACCTGTCACACCCACTTTTTCTATTCAATGTTTTTATCATTATTGAAATATCAGTGGGGAAGTATCTGAGCTATTCATTCATTCCCAAAGGCTATTGGCTTACCTGCACGGTATGTAACAAGTAATTAAGCATTAGGAAAAAAAATACAAACAGGAATGCAATTAGCCAAGGGCTCAGAGAAGAAAAGATATTAAAAGACAACAACAAAAACACTTCTCTCTCTGGCGTAGGGTAAGTAGTAATAAATGATGGTTTCCCTAATATAGCTAGAAATCCACTGTAATGTTGTATTCAAAGTCTTAGCACAAAATTGCTTGCAAGAGTTGGAGGGGATATAAAAAAGTTCATCAGGTGTAGAATCGATTAGCACAAGGCATCATTAACACAGGGTCAGGGCGTCCAGGGAAGGCGGCACAGGACAGCTAGTCCTGTTCAGATTAAAAACAAAAAAAATCAAAACAAAACAAGTAGGACTTTGAATGCAACCATGGCTGCCAAATGCTGGGTGCCTCAGTGGCAAAACCACACCCAAATCAAATCCCTCATCTCCCTAATTACAGTGTAGGCATGTTCCCAGGACTATGGCTGGGAAGGAAGCCCTTGTCAAAAGGAGAACGTGGAATACTCAGCCAACAGGAGCCCAAGAGCTTAAATAAATTCCAGAACATGGAAGAATTTCTGCTTGTGATCCAATACAACAACAGCTCTCACCAGTAAAACTGCAAAAGGAAATGGGTCACATCTGGGACTGAGCTCGCTGTGTCCCTTTGCTCTCCTTTCCTCCCCACCATAGATCTCCCAGAGAGATCCTTAATTTCACCCCTGCCTCATCTCACTTTGAGACTCCTGCCTTAGCCTATCTTAACCAGCCTTGCAATCCCCACAAACCTACAAAAGACTTCAATTAGAAATAAATTACATTATTTGGCTAAAAAGACAGGTTAAAATGAACTGGCACCTAGACCTAGGCTTAAAAACAAACTTGTTTGTTGAGACTTGGAACGATTCCTTATGTGGAATGGTAAAAAACAGAAGCTGTAACTTCAAACAACAAACAGAAACATAACTAGTCACCAAGGTTTGCATTAGTCATCTGAAATGACAGAAATCATTAGCAGCTTTCAGACTAAGCTGGCCAGACCTTTCTCCCATACCCATCTTCTCTATCTCAGCACTCAGTTCAGACGCCTTTTGTAGTTTTTTAATGCATACAGACCAAGTGAGACACACTACACAGAAAGAAACAAAATCTTTACGAGGGAAAAGGCTACAGGCTTAATAAATTTCCAGATGAAACAGCAGAGCCTCAAAAAAATAAGGACATTTTTGTCCAACTTATTCAAATCTTGGAAAATTCAAGGACTCCCCCTATTCATACTCTCCATATGCACACTATGTCAGAAAAAGGTGGACCTGCCACCCAAAACGCTCGTTGTCTTCTGGATTTCTAATCTTCACTAAAGGCTAAGCAGCCTAGCTAATTCATGCAATGAAACATATCTCCGAGACTTTGTGTATGAGCTAATTAAAATAAACAAAAACAGTATAGCTAATGATAGAGCAAATCAAGCACATATGAATGCAGCCAGTGACTCACCGCCCCCTTGTTTTCTTTATTGGAAAACTCCGCGTATCACCGTAGCGGAGTGACAGTGAGTCAGGAACCTGGCATGAGCCACAAATGGCAAGCAAATGAAAACAGGCATCTATAAAACCTCTCTTCAGAGAGATTTTGGAGATTTTTGCTGGCTTTGGATGGATGTGGTTATGGATTTCACAGCTGTATTCTCATGGTTTTCTGGATAGGCAAAATCTACAAAAGAGCCATTCACAATTTCTTCTAGAGATACCATGCAATGGTTAGGCTCTTGTTCTAATCAATTTGATGCCTTCACTTTCACATCTTCTTGCTTATATTTTAACCAAATACATTTGAAGCATGGTGCCACACCTTACTGAAAACATAATATTGCTTACCTAGTAAATAGACAAATATTACTGGTTTGGAACCAGCCGAAGTACATGCAAATATTGCAACAGTACTAAACTGCAAGCTAATGGTGTGCATGACATGAGGCTAATCGTTCTCGACCTAATTCCGTGCAAGCACAACCTCTATGTGGCCAGACTGCTGCCTGCCTCATTCACCAGCCGTTACCTCAGCCTCTCACGCAGCCCCGCATGTGGGGTGGGGACAGGAAGCGCACCGAAAAGCCCGTGCTATCCCATGCAGCTATATCCTCTGCGGCTGGCAATAAATCACATGTCATTATAATAAAATTCAAAAAGTTTAATGAAGTTATTTAAAGAAAAAAAAAAAAAAGCCTTCTTCAAGGTTAGGAAGGCTAACAGAAGAAAGCCTCTGTGTTCTCTAATGTCACTGACTCCAGCCAGCGAGGGGTTTTTACCCACTCCCTCCCCTCTAAGGCCACACACTTTTGTAACAAGGAAGACTGAGATGTGAGTGAGCAACTGGGGTAATTAGTGACTTGTGATTTACAGCAGATGACAGCTAATTTCTCCAGTTAAGAAGATTTCTATCAAATCTGCAGAAATATGCGCTCAGATCGGACATATTTCCAAGTGACTACATCTCATTTCTCCTTCGCATTTCACTTCTGTTTAGCGATGCCTCAGAGCTATTCTGGAGCGTTGCAAGCTGCCCAGGCTGGTGTAACGGTACGTAGCTGTAAGGGGCTTCCCAGCCTTTTCACTGCAGAGATATTTTTTTATAACGTGCGGAGGAGATTCCAGATGCAGAGGTATCCTGTACCAAATGGCCTGCAGAAGAGCAGCGAGGTGTTAAAGCCACCAGTCACGACAGCAGATGTGTTCCAAGCAGGTTTCTGCTGTGCAGAGCCACCACTGTTTAAAAGTGAATGCACGATACATTTAGTGCCACGGTCCTGGGGTAATAACGAGGGCTGGTAATCAGCTTGGCATCAGCATGGGGGGGGAAACAAGCGCAACTCCAGTGCACCTGCCAAGCTGCATCCGAATTTGAAGAAGTGGCTTTTTAACGTTGGTTAATGTCCACTGCACAAATCTCCCTCTGTGACCTAGATCTGGATAGGGTCATGAATGCTTGAAGTGCAAAGGGAAGAAAAGCTGGAATTGCCTATAGCATATCCTCCACAGCTAAAACACCAATGACAACTTGGCACTGCAGCCCACTTCTAAGACAGGAAACACATAAAAATACCCTGCTGTTTCAAGTAGCTACCTAAATCTTCCTGCTGTAACTTGCAGATGAAAAAGCTTTTGACTGGCGATACAAGTACCTCCCCTACCTTTAGTAATCCCAGAACAGCTCTTGGTGTTAAATGCTTTAAACATCTTAGAGACACTGCTGCTGAACATGGCAAATAGGCTTAGGAGTCTGTCATCCTGTATAAAGAAAGGATAAGGCTGCTCCAAGTCCACCTTTGCCAGCTGCTCCCTTGTGCCCCCCCATTTCCCCTGCTCTCTCTTGAGCCCGATAACCAGAACCCTAGGTCTCCTCGCCCACCTTCTGATCGTGATACCGCAGCTTCCCATCCCCTCCCCGTTCTTGTATTCACTCGGGGCTCTCCCATCACACTGATCTATGCAGGAGTCCTAGTGCACGGTGCATCGATGTATAACACACGATGTCAATAAATCCAAAGGTCCTGTTTGGAGAAGCTCTTTAATATCCACACATGACCCGAGGGAGACATTTTTCTTGCAGATGAGACTTGAAGGTATGTTACTCCATACTGCCAAAGCAGTCTCCTGGAGTCGTCTTGTGTTTTCTTCCACAGCTATTTAAAGCAGCCTTTGCTGTCCTCTAATCGGGTGCAGTCCTCTAATCATGCGGAATTTTTTAATCTGTGAACGGGCAGAAAAGCTCTTCTGCCAACTTCAGCGTCTCCCATTGACTGAAAACATCCCTCCCTGGGCACAAAGCAACACAACGCTCCTCACGTGCACCCACACGTGTGCACGCACCTCCCACATTAAGAATACACATCAAGCATTTGTATTTCACTCTAGGCACTGGTCAACCTGTGCCAGGAAATGATCGAGCATGGTGCTGCACTGGTTACCCTAAGTACCACGTCTTTAAATTCGTACAGCCGGCAAGGCGCGTGGTTTTGTTCAGTGAATTAGCACAGCACACAGGTACTTCAGAGACGATTCGTGTGGGGTACAAAAGCTCGTTAAGGAAGCCAGGGCTCACCCACAGCACTACTAAGTAAAAGATAAAAGAAACCAGCTCTGGAGTTATCACAGGAGGTGTTTAAATACATCTCTCTGCCTTCTTAAACATGACCTATTAAAGAACCTACTGTGCTCTACTGCCTGATAGCCAATACAGCAGTAAAATCTGTATGTAAAACCTTGTATCTGCATGAGGGTATGTGGTTAGATGAGCGCAAAGTGTACGGAAATCTAAAATGAGCATGAGGGCTGGGGCTTCTCTGTAAGTGGAATGGGTCATTTGTGTAGCCACGCAACTGCAGTGACCCCAGGAAATTCTCACAGCACGAATATGGGTTGTACCAGATAGAAATATATATGTATATTTTAAAATATATTTATATTTTAAAAAGCAGATAAACCAGGGGTTATCCAGAGTGAGCAACGGCACTTTCTGAAGCTCCCCCTCCACTAAGACTTTGTTTTTGCCTAGCTGCATCAGCACAGGACCTCTACCAAAGGGCTCTGGTAACAGGACCGGGACGTGCACTCCTCACGCACCCCTGTTGGCAAAACCTGAGCTCAGCCCAGGCTGAAGAGCCAGGGCAGCTCTGCTTGCAGTCCTGACACTACATCGCTATTTAACCTTGGGTGAGTTATTTGATCCCGCAGAGGTTCTGAGTCCACATTAGTCAAATGAAGATAATAACAATAATCATGTCTGTCACAGATACAGGAGGGCTTGGTTATTATCCTCTTGTGAAGTGCTTAGAAGAGCCCCAGATGAAAGGCAAATTAGTAGAAGGAAGATTAATTATAAGACATGTGCATCCCAAATAAAAAACAGACAGGGACATTTTTGCTGTTGCTGTTATTAGAAGTGAGAGGCTCTCTGATTTTGGGTAGCTTTTATTTCTGTGTTGGGAAAGCAGATCCATTTTAACCACTTTCCATGTTCAAACTTTATTTGTAGATTGTGGGTAGGTGATAAAGGCTACTCAGCCTCTGATATTGCAAACACAAAGGCCTTTGATCAAAGATCTGATTTCACAGTGCGTGCTGTCTGTGATACCACAGTGCTGATGGGCCTGCCTCTCTTTCAACAGCTGCAAGGCAAAACAAGAATGAAAAATTCACTGCCACGCTGAAGGAAAGACCAGGGTGGAAGGAAACATTTCCCATGGATAAACCACTAGAGCACGCTTCCTTCTTTGCAAGAGGTGAACCCTAGTTCTTCCTGCAGCATGCCAGGACGTAGCCGAGTATTGGATACTGCCAAACTCCAACTCGACATCACCCAGTGACAGTCCCAGCTCTGCCTAACTTTCTTGCAATTTCAGAGTGATACCAAATTTCACAAACTATCCCTTGGGGCGTTCAGTAATGAATTTCTTTAAAAATATATGAGTACAGAAGTCCGGGAAACCATATTAACAATTGTACATTCTCTCCAGGACACAGGAAAACCTTTCCTTCACCTCATAGAGAGGTGTCTGTTAAAAAAAGGATAGCATTAAACCTGTTGTTTCTCAAAAGTCTTTTTTTCTTTCTTTTTCTCTCTCTTTTTTTTTTTTTAATGGCTGCCAGCAAGTCTCCTACATTTAAATTTATGATAGTTAGCAGAGCAGAAGAAAAAAAGGACATTGCCTCCACTGGTTTTGGGAGACACTGCAATACAGCTAGCTAGAGACGGAGCTTGGGTTTCCCCCCTTAACCCTAAGCAAACAATGGAAGGCTTAAATTTGTTAAGCTTCTGTTCTTGAACTGTCCTGAGGTATACCTCAGGACAGCTATTCACACAATCAAGAGTTAACTCAGCCACAACACATAGCTCATAGAAGCCCACATCTTTCCCAAAAAAGTGGCTTGGTGATGTCCCACGAGTGAACTCTTAGTAAGTTTATACCAAAAAATAAAACTAAAAATAAGTCCCTAAAAACAGAACTAATGATCCCTGTTTTCCCACAGCTTTATGTCTTGAAGATGCATTTTCCAAGGTTTTTCAGAGGTGGTGGATGTTGAAAATCTTATGCCCTTGTGGATTATTTCATATCTAATAAAGGCTAAGACCATGTTACAGGGACTCTCATTTTCCTGGATCCAGATTCACAAGAAACCTCTCTCAGCGTTGTACCTTTGAGAAGTCTTCCTTCTTCAAATGTGGCTGCAATGGGCCAAATGATTAAGATATTAATGGGAAAGACAAAGAATAACCTAGAGAGAGTGACTTACAAAACATCCTCAGTTTAAAGGAAACTGCTTCCATTGCAATTCGTCTTCATTTACTGGATTTGCTGTAGTTATTTATTTTGGTCATAATGGTTAACTTTTATTTCAGAGCAACATTCCTGTTTCAGAATAGCTATAGGCATCTATATCATAGATCTGAAGCCAGCCATAGAGGATTTTCTTTTCTATAAAGAAGCAAAGCAGCAGTATTACCCCATTGCACCTACAAGCACAGAAATACATGCATTATCCTGTGTCACCTACAACTCTCACTTCTATTAGTCAATGTTCTCAGTATTTTCATAAAGTAAGACATAACACAAGGTGAAAAATCAAACCTTACAAGGTTTTGTAACCTTGCAAGGTTTTGTAACCTTATTTCTGGCAATGATGTTTAATATCTCAAAGCTTCTTAGGTGGCCAGCAGACATCGCTTTGGGGATATACAGTCCAGAACTCTCATTCCTGCTCTCTGGATGTTTTCATGGGTGAAGTGAAAAACTGTTAAATCTCTGGAGATAATCAAGCTTGGACACAGGTGCTGCACACAAGCAACTAACACAAGCAGTATTTATCTCTCCTTCCCTACCCACACCATGCTTTGGCATACTAGTATCTAAGAAGCTGAAGAGATGGAGTCAGGAAGAAAATGCTTAGCCACCAAACTCGTACACAACATAAAAAGAAGAACTCCCTTTGAAGAAACAACCTGTTGGGCTCCTGTGATATACTTTCTTGCTGAATAGATAAGAAAAAGAAAAGATTCAGTTAAAATCAAAAGACAACCCAACCCTCAATCTGAACAGTAACCCATGAACTTCAATCCCTGGTATTAAAGGCACTTCTTTTAGGACATATGTCAATCCTTTTGAACATTTATTCTTTATTTAGATGTAGGGCAGGAAATAAACCATCTTTTTTATGTCTCTTAGAACTCTGAATAATATAGAGGGGATAAAATATATATATATATCTGTGCCTGTGTCTGAAGCAAAGCAGCAAATAATCTCAGTGCCATCTGATTACCGAGAGTAACTCAGGAGTTGCAATGCACCTGTGTGGTCAGCAAAGCTAACGAGGATTCAGGAAGTAATGCAAACTCTGAGCACCAAGGTTGGTGCCATCAGATAAAAAGATTCTCAGATGAAAGAAACTCCTTGCCAAGCATTCTGCTGTGGGGTATACATATTGCAGGTGCAGGTGCAGACTGCAGGAATTGCATAAGCATGCCGTGCCCAAAAGCTTTTATTCCTTCCGCTCATGACGTTGGCTGAATCTCACTGGCTTCCAAGCCCCACACGGTGTGCGAGGTATTTGCTGGGAAACTGGGGCTGTCGAGCACCTGCTGACCGCTGCGTGTGCCAGTGCTGGACCGACAGCAGTTTGGTGTGGATAGAGGTGCAGAACACCCCACAGCACAGACACAGCTCACCACCAAACACGTTTCAGCACACACGGATAGCGGGTAAATCCACAAGGACCTGACAAGACAGATACGCCAGCTACCGTACCACGAGGAACTTTATTTTCAAAGAGGCAAATGCCAAGCTAGCAAGGGCGCTTTCAAGTCAGGCCAACAGGCAGGCACGATTGGCACCCAAACGGATCCATGCAGGTCTCAGCAGGCACCCAGGAGTTCCCAGGAGGGACGCATTTAGCCAAGGGAGCTGCAGCATTCCTCGCCAATCTCCATGCTGATGGGGTACCAGAAGTCATTTACTCTGTGAGCTACTCCCCACAAGGTTTGAGGAGGAGAGAAATGAAAATGAGAAAATTAATCTTTCCATTAATTTAGAAAGCTGCAATTCATGACTCACAGAAAGCTTTTATATATAAATGGCATTGTTTAAACCTTATTTGTAATTATACTTTCAGGCAGAGGCTTTCAAAGCTGCACTGAGAATATGGCAACCAGTTGTCTAATTTATTGTTATTTTAAGCAGGTGCTGCATGCCCAAATTCCCTTGGCAGATTATATCTCAGCTTAAGTGTTTTTGCTGGGGGTAATTTTCACATGTTCATGTTAGCAGCAATGAGAGGAAGGAAACCAAGCAAAAAAGGAACTCCATCCATGCCGTCCAATTTCTTTCTCTCTTTATGGAGAGTTAAAGGAGATTTGTGCACAACTGCAAGGCTGTACCCTCACTCTGCTCTGCCTGGTTTGGCACTGAAGAGAAAGTGGAAGTGAGGAGGGATGCAATGCAAGTGGATTTTGAAAGGAAACAAACCAGTAGTCTTTCTTTACCTGCCAATGGATTTCTTGAAAATAGGAAAAACTGCTTTTTGCACTTCTCCTGCCTGCTATATTAGCCACCTGTTCATTACAACAATGGTAATTAATAAGGAACAAGAACTCATAAGTAGATCACCCTGAAAGTCCTGTTCATACTTCATCAGCCTACTGCAGTCCCCAGCCACAGACCTAAACTTTGAAAGGATCAAAAATGTACAGAAAACTAGAAGTTAGTGAGAGCAAAATCATTTGTGCTAATGCAAAATACATCTATAATTCTGCCTAGGAAAGCAATCTTATTAATGCTTAGCTGGAAATACCCCAGGCATGCTTCAAAGGCACCTGGTGATCCTCAAGGAAATTGATTCAGTTTTGAGGAACTGTGACATAGCTGGTTGTTCTTGAAAAGCTGGACAGAGAACAAAAATGGTTGGAAAAGTGCCTATCACGCATCTGCTGCTTTTTAATACCTCTCTGTCACAGTGCTGCAGTGTTGCGTGAAATCTAAGACGCAGCAAATACAAATTGGCATCTTCTTAATATCTAACACTGCTAATAACCAGAAGGACTGTAGCCACCCCTTTATTCGCTACACGAGTTGAGCTGGGAGTTGCCATCTGTCCTTTTCTCAAGGCACTGTTTTAGACAAGAGAGATTTCTACATAAAAGCATAATCAAATCCTAAAATGCTGTATTTACTAGTTCTCTAAGATGTGTATATACATTGAGAATATATTCTCCCCTAAATCAGTTAAACATTTAGAATATCTGGAATATCTGAATCACTATCACTCCTTCTGCAGTTAAGAAGCCTTTCATGTCAACACAAATTCCCATGCAATGGATTTGATTTTGGTTCCGTCTCCTGCTCATACAGCTCAGTTTGTGGTGGAACTGACATCGGGGAATGCCAGAACTGCTCCAAGCACACTAAAACTGAAACCAAATATAGTGGGTCTTCCTCCTCTGCTCAGAAACAAGATCTGCAGTTTGACTTTTATATGACCCCTGCTTAAAAATACGCATATAACCCTATGCCATCATTCTGATCAAGTGTCTGCTACAGCTAAGACAAAGTACAACTATGGAGAATGACGTCTGAAAGGCCATCAGAGACTGAGAGAAACCTCTTGCAAATACATTAAATGACCTGGAATTTGGGGGAAAAATATCTATCTCCTTGTAGATGGGGTCACAAACTGCTGGTCTCTGTCTTCTGATGTGCTGCAGCCCAGCAGAGGACTGCAGAATTCAGAGGTAACAGAAGATGGCCAGCAGGTGTTAGAGACGACAGATACATTTGTCAAAGGTAAACATGCTCTATCCTACTCCTACTTTCTTCCTTTTTGCATAATTTCCCAGTTTCATATTGTTATTAAGGCCACTTATTGGTGTGGGGAGAAAGAGAATATTCACCTCAGGCAAGCCATGCTAAGATGCTGCAAAAAGAAAAGACTGCATAAAACAACTATAGACATAGAGCCTGCTGTGTGCCGGAGGCATAATACATCTCCATTCAGATGAATTGTGCAATCGAGAAGGGGAGAAAACCTGTAGAAATTGCTTTGAAAACAAAAAGTGTTTCTGCAGAGCCATCGTCAGGTTTGCTTGTCAGATCAGATGCCTTTTTTGTGCTCCATTCAAACACAAAGAAAATGCTTGAAGAAAATTGCTGGCGCTGATATTTGCACCCTTCACATGCACAGCTGGAGTGAAAGTTCTGCTGGTGTGGAGCAACAGCATGAACAAAATAGTCCAAAAACTAAGGAGAGTCCTACCTGCAAGAACTATTTAAACATATTTTATTTCTTGATTTCCTACTCCATGCTAATAAGCCTTATGCTTATATCATTTTTAAGCATGTATTTTTACACCAAGGAGCAGTATTTTTACATTAAGGAGCAGGATTTCAGAACTGCCATCTCTCATCGGTTTGTTCACCCTTGTGATATTTGGTGCTCTCCTTACACAGCTGTTACTGCTGTTACTGAATCCTGTAAGACCTAACTCTTCAAAAATCTTGTGCTTGTGCAGAAAATCCCCCGAACAGAAATAAACAGGCTCCAAAACCTGAACACGCTTCAATCTCACCAAAATGCACTTGTTTATAAACTTCATGGCAAACTTGAAAGGCCTACTCATCACTGTGGCCACAGCTGCAGCAATTATTATCTGTAGGGTGTACGTTTCTGATAGACTCCACCAGAGCTGCCCCTCCTCTTCATTTTAATTTATTTTTACAAACAAGTGATTCCTAGTACAGTTAGCACAGACATAACACAACAAGGCCTCTGGTTAACAGAGCCAAACAAAAGGAGAACGCAAGAAAACAATGTATTGCTTCTGTCATTCTGACACGTCTTTGACCAGGCAATACCCCTCTTTTTCATAAAACTGGTAAGAAAGAAGCCCCACTCCTGTAAAGAGAAATATATATATATATATATCTACTTTCTGCTTTGCTACCAAAATAATACTATGGCTATCTGATTAAGGGATGAGTCGTCTGTTTGGTTTTTGTTTTGTTTTGTTTCTTTCCTTCTTCTGCCTCCCACAAAAGTTTAATTGCTTCATCTTGCTTATTTGATGAGGGCAGTGTCCCAGTCCCCTGTTTATTCCCGTCTGCACACCCTGCTGTGCCTACCTGCTCCTGCTCCATCTGCCAAAACAGCCACTGGTGTGGCCATGGCCACAGCTACAGGGGAGAAAAAGCACCTGGAAGGGAAAGCGCTGGTGGTGTACGTATGGTTTATTTTAGTTTCTCCTCCCTGCAGAAAATAGTAGCTACTTTACCTTCTCAGGAAAAATTAGCAGTGCTACTGCTTACAAATATTCCAGTAGACCTTCAGAGAAGACCAAGCACATCTTATTTCAACAGAGGCTGGTCCAAATGCTCGCCTCCGTTGTTCCAGCTAGCGACAGCCTAGTTCCAGGGGCTCCTAAAGTGCTTTGAGTTGCATCAATTTCCTCTCCAAGTCCTTCATCTTAATTGATATGCCCTGAACTATACCATTAATTTCTGTCAAAGTAGAGGTATTTAAATGCAATCCCTCATCATTTTTTTTTTTTTTTTACTTAAAAGCCCTTCTCTTCCTCTTCCCCTTTGCACGCACACTCACTGTCTCACTCCTGCATAATGCAGGGAAGTCTTCATGTTTTAACACACACCAACAGCAGCTGCAAACAAGAGGTGCGAAAGGAAATTAGCTATGCACGCCAACTCATTCACAAACGAGCTGCATATTCATTTGCAGGAGCACGGTGCTTTGCCACACTGGAAAGCGCCTGCCAAACACAAGGCAGCGAGCAGAGCAGCCGTGTTTCCCTGGCAGCTTGAAAACAACCGGAGCAGGTAGATGGAAGATATCTTTGTTGCTCTGAGCAGCCATTTCTGGATCCACCTATTCCAATTGCTGTCCTCGGCTTCCAAACAGAAGGCAGAGCTCAACAACATTGTCATCACCAATGCTATGACATTACTAATTAACTAATCTACTGAACCATTGTGAGTATTGATTATAATCATAGAATCACTGAATGGTTTGGGTTGGAAGGGACCTTCAAGATTACCTAATTTCAAGCCCTGCCATGAGCAGGGACACCTCCCACCAGCCCAGGCTGCCCAAAGCCCCATCCAGCCTGGCTTTGAGCACCATCTGCCCATGTAAAAAGTCACCCTCCACCTTATTTATATATATATATTGAAAAAAAAGCCCCATTGTGGCCTTTTAGAGGAGGTCTCCCTTCTCTTCTCCAGGCTGAATAACCCCAACTCCCCCAGCCTATCTTCATAAGAGGTGCTCCAGCCCCTTGATCACCTTTGTGGCCCCCTCTGTGCTCATTCTATGTCCCTGTCTTTCTTTTGCTGGGGACGCCAGTTTGTGGAGTTCTTGGCAGCCTTGCTGCACTAGGTGGGAAAGCAGAGCTGGAGAGGCTGTGCCCAGCTACCCAGGCGCATGCTGCAGGTCTGCAGGACGGCCACGCTCTGGGACAGCAGCTGCCCGTGCTTTTTACATGTTTGTGCTGAAGTCCCCTGGCTGAGCCCCCTCCCCATCGTCTTTCTGTTTGCAGCCCTGTTTCCAGCACCACTTTCAGGGGTCCAGCAGTGTCAAAATGCACAGTGACTGCTGCAATAGGATCCACTCTGTGCAATGTAAGCAGAAAAGCTTCATGGCAGTGTCAGAAACCTAGCTTGAGCTCTCTGTTCCTTTTTCAACTTACCCTTTTTGTTACACAGGAAAAAAGGAGGCAAATACTGATCCAGTCATAGAGTAGAAACACCGTGCAACTGCCCCTTTATTCACACTAACATGAACAGATTTCAGCCCAGCTGTTTTTCTTACAAACCGTCTTCCCATTACTACTTGGATGAAGATAAAATTTCCTTTCTAAAACTTTTCAACCCAAAATAAACATTCCTCCTTCACAATCAAACGCTTTGATACGTACCCACTACTAAACATTTCATGGCACGTTTGAAAAATAAATGGTTGCAGCCTATCAAGTAGAGCACTTTGCTTAAATTACACACTTTTCTTTCATAAAATTACACAATGTGGTTTTGCTTTCTTGCTGTACACTGACTGCACAGAAGCGCACTGCAGCACTGTTACTGCTGCTGCACCATGGAAGCATCCTGCAAACGGTACAGGCCCACTCTGCTGCAACATGTAAAACAATCTAGAACCTCGTCAATTTGTTCAGAAGCACGGGTAACAGTGGTCAGCCTTATTGGTAGAGGCTATGCCTATTGCACGGAAGGAAGGAGCAGTGAAGGAATTGGTGCACATTGCACAGATGATGCATGTCGCATGCAGAGAGCTCAGGCCTCCCAGCCCTCGTTGTCATTACTCGTTTGCACAGAACAGAGCACAACAGAGCCCTTAATTGCAATTTCTAACTGGAAATGATACATAATTAGTGTATAACCAAAAGGATTTCCCCAGGCACTTCAGATTTAAGAAGCTTCCGTAACTACTTTAGTAGGCACCAAAACTCCAATCCAGAGCTGGGCAGAAATATCAAGATATCAAGTCAAAATATCTAGAACTTGAAGTATCTCTGTCCTGCAAGATAGACTTTCATCCACAGCTTAGGTTACATCACAAGCTCTTGGAAATCTAGTTTTGTTGACAGCATTTATTTGTCATGTCCTCTTTCCTGAGACATCCATACTAAGGCTATCAGTTTAACAACAGTTTTATCAAGGGGAAGCCCAGAGGATACTCTTAATGTAAAAAACAAACTAAGAATAAGGTTTCATTTCTAAGTGCTCTTAAAAAAAAATAAAAATAAAATAAACAGAGATGAAAACCAACTCAAATGATGAAAACCAGATGAAAGTGCAACTCAGATCCATCTCTCCTTTCATCTTGGCATTTCAAGTTTTCAGGCATTACAATAAATGATGTATTTTTTCAGTTTATGTCATAACAATTAAACATATGGCCTAGAATAAGGGACTGGGTGCTAGCTGAAACTCAAAATATGCAGTTAGTGCTTTCAAACCAGCCAAAGGCTTACAGCAGAATGTGAGCCTTTCACTTGCTGGTTGGAATTAAAGAGCAGAGCATCTGGGAAAGCCCTGGATTTTGCACAGCAGTAGCATTTGATCTCACATTTTGAAGTGTCCTACAACAGGACAGCCTGGTTCTCTGGCCTGCCCTCCTTATGGATGCCCACACCACTAAAAACACAGACTTCTCCTCCAGCCAACAGGAAATGCAAGTACCTTCTTTAGACACACAGGAGGCACCTCCTATACCTTCCACTCCCCAAGAGGCAAAAGTCTCCACCTAGATTAAGCAGAAAAAGACCATGCAGAGGGATTTAAGTCATTCAAAATTCCAACTCAGAAAGAGCTGCCAGTGGCCAACATTTCTAAGGGCAAAATTACAGCATTTGGGAATTACAGATCTGCAGACAAACCAGCAATTTGTGAGGAATTCAAGTCACCAAGAGCGACAAATTAGGACCACAATGCAAACAAAATTAGATAGTCTCCTTTTAACCTCATCTCTATTTTAAGGGCTTTTTTTAAAAAAAAAAAAAAAAAAAAAAAACTTTTTCTATTTGTTGTTTGTCTTATTAAAGTCTCTGCGAAATTGGGCTGAGAGCAACTGTTTAGAAAACAAGTTTCTCCATAATTTAATCTCATTACCTTAGGCTGTGTGAAATTATGCCCATGTGTGTGCAAGGAGGTTCCTCTCAGCAAATTTAATGCAGCGACAGAGTCACGCAGCAAAGACAAAACTCAGCAGCAACATGAAAATTTCTGTAATCTTTCTAAGTGCTCAGCTTGAGAGAAGGATGCCAGCTGTGGGATATAAACATATTTCAGGTTTCCCTGTATGATGGCTCTTCTCTCCAGCTGGGGACATGGCTGGAGTCTGAAGGCAACTCTTTCCCAGGGCGACTCTTGCTCATCTACATGTCAGTAGACCACACTGTGTGGAAACAAAGACCATACCAAGCCTCCCCTTCTCCATCCAGTAATAATGAAATCACACAACAGCATCTTTAAAACCATGCCCGCTCCTTTCCATAATTACTCTAACAGTCTGCCTTAGCACTGCCTCTCAGCCCTTTCTCCAAAGGAGAAACCAAAACCTTAAGGAGAAGGAGGAAACGGCTCATCTGCTGAACACAATGTTCGGAAACGTGAGGTGAACGTTCCTCACCAAAGCGAGATGAATGTTCCCACCCGAGCACAAAGAAAGGGCTCATATTTCATCTATTGTCCATTGTTTGAACTTGCTTATACATAAGGAACTACATTTAGCAATCACCAAGGGGAGATATTTAGCAGCTAGACTCATGTTTTTAACAGACAATAACAGAAACAAGGCGGCAGGCCCCACCAGTACGCTCCAGCTCTGGTACAGGGGTTCCCCTCTGGGGGCACAGGTACCTCTGCAACCCCCACAGAGGAATTTGCGATATCCACCACCCAAATGAAGGCATCACAGCAAAATTATCCCTGGTGAGGGGGCTGCAGCAACAAACCCCAACATAAACCAACTGCTGCGGTTCGCTGAGCAGAAAGTTCCCCCTCGGGAAGTTCTTCCACACAGTAATGAGTAAATGATTTTAACAAGAGGAAAAGAGCGGACACAGACTGCGTGGAGCCAAAGAATTCTGGATAGAAAGAAGTGAATACTTTGAAATGAAAGGTATTGAAATGAGACACCTTCATGACATAGGGAAACACCTGTAGGTAATGATGGAGGAAATGGTTTCCAACTTCAACACTGAGAAAGTGTTGGCTGCTGGGGCTCTAAGGGCTTCCTCAGGCAGTGGCAGGCATGACAGAAGGACCTGTGCAGTCACACAATGATAGAACATCCCGAGTTGGAAGGGACCCACAAGGATCATCGAGTCCAACCCCTGGCACCACACAGGTCTACCCAAGAATTCAGACCATATGACTGAGAGCTCAGCCCAAATGCCTCCTAAACTCCAACAGGCCTGGTGCCACGACTGCGTCCCTGGGGAGCCTGTTCCGGCTCCCCTTCGGTGAAGAACTCCTTTCTGATATCCAGCCTGAATTTCCCCCGTCGCACAGCCCGAAGGCCATTCACACCCATGGGCTGCTGCCCCTCGCTCCTGCCCAGAGTGCACACACAGGCGTGTCTGGCTCACGGGGCCCTGTGTGGGCAGCGGCAGCAGCCCTACACCCCACAGACAGCACGTGGTCCACAAGGAGCAGAGACAGCAAGACAGACCTTACCAACTTACAGAGAATTTCAAAATCTGCAGCGTGCCATGAGTGGCTGTCTCAGATCACCCGGCATCCTCACACAGCTATCGCTTGACACCAGTTGCTGGTGACTTGGGCTGCTGCCGCTCTTTATGTATTTAACAGAAACCTCGTAACAGTGCCCTTTCTAGTGTTCCTTACACGTGCTGAAAGCACTGTTCAGCTGGACCCTGTAAAAATATAATGCAGCGTGTTTATGGACAAAGACAAGCTTTAGAAGACTGGCAAGTACAGAAGTGTCCTTAAAACTCTTAATTGAGATAGAAGGAACAGGGACCACTTATCAGCACAGGCTGCTGGCAGGCAAGGTCGGATCAGTAGCCAGTAAAGGCAGGTGCAAATGATGAAATCTGCAAGCAAGCTCTGAAGGGACTGCCTGCCTTCTAACAGAGGGGCTCTTCTCTGCTGGGGCTGGTGCCACTGCTTCATTTGATTACACACAAGTGACAGCCTGGGGGAGGGAAAGAAGGAAATAAAGAGCAAGGACCCTCCAGGCACCCATGCTGAACGTTAAGGGCCCATGCAGCTGCGTGCTCAGCAGCAGGGGCTCTGAGCAGTGGTCCACAGCGAAATTACAGGGGGATCAGACAGCTGACATGGCATGATCGCCCAGTAGACAACAAATTACTTGCTTTCCCCTCAGCAAACCACATGCCACATAGCAATTTTGACTGGAAACACACTATCCCAGATTTAAAGGCAAACTAATGTTTTCAGAGAAATACAGAGCAGGAGAGGCTGGAATCTGGTAGTGAGCACACCAGCACACACAGAGACTGACACGCTTTGTCCATAACACTTGCAGATGCTAACAACTCTTGTATTACCTGGCTTTTTAAGAGCTGCCACAAGCCTCTTTTTGAGCTGTAACTGCCAGCTGCATGTACCCAAAGTGTGTTCTTGCTTCCTTCGGTCCTGAAATCCTATGGGAGAGCTCTGAGGCTGTTTCTTTAAGGGATGGATCAATTCAGCCTCTGCTGGCTCAAAATTAAACAAAAACAAAAAAACCTCACCACAGTCTAGGATCTGGTCCTCCATACTAAACCCAGGAAGATCCTAAAGAAGAACATTGCTCTTGTCAAGATATTTAGGCACAACAACAACAACAACAACAACAACAAAAAAAGAAAACCTACCTTAAAATTGTCGTGACGCTACCTACTGGAGTCTAAATTACACTTTCAAAATTACATGTATTAATATCTAAAGTGTGTAATTATAAAAGAGCAAGTATATTTTAGAACCACCATACTTAGTTTTATAAGTTTTTTTTGTTTGTTTTTTGTTTTTTAATAGAAACTTTCTGCATGACTGTAATATCTATATTTTAGTCTCTTGCCTTTACAGCTCAACACCAGCAAAGGAAAATGGAGTCAATGTGTTCAACTGGAAGCTGCAAAACAGTAATCCTCTATAAGATTTCAATTTCACTAATTTAATAAAATAAAAAAAAAAAAAAAAAAAAAAGTGAAAGCAAACCTTATTCATACATAGGAAAAACTGAAAATGGTGTGAAAATGGTGGAAAAGCTGTGCTGCTGGTAGACTTTCACCATCTTCCTTTGCTACAGCACAATTTACACATGAAAAAAAAAAAAAAAAAAAAAAAGTATGTCTTTGTTTTAATCTACCATGAAAAATGAAAGGCTGAAAAACATTTGTTTTGGCAGCCAGAAGTGTGATTGATGAAATTTAGAAACAGGTGAATTATCGGATCAGTGATTTCAGTCTACTAACTTGTGATGTCCGCACCACGACCGATCCTACCTGTTGGCTTCTGGCAGCCAGGCAGAGCCCAGGGGCTGAGTATCCATGGCCAGGCAGCCAGACCGAGCTCTCCAAAGGCTCAGCTAGTTCTGCGCACACGTCTCTCACTTCAGACAGCAGTTGCATAAGAAATCTCTCCCACTCAAGACTGAAACAGCTTACAGCTCAGTTGCACAAGTCTTGGAGTGAATAAAAACAAATATTGTCCGGTTACCGAGTCCAGTAATTACTAAATGGTGATGAATGTATTTCATATTCACATGGAAAATGTGAAGGGAGAGTGCAATAAAGCACAAATAAATATCTAAATCAAGAAGGTTAAATCCTAATTCAGCCTGTATTAGGTGTGCTTACAGCTAGAAACCTCTTTCCAGCCACTCACATAACTTGCCTTTTTATTCAAGAAGCCTGGTACTAACACAGCTCTACTGCTAATTTATTCTGAGGAAGTAAAGTGACTTTCAGTGATGCAAGTGTTTTAAGAGTACATTTTTGAGGCAAATGTAAGCTTGTGATCAGGCACTCAGTTTTTGACATTTACACCATTATATATTTTAACATGATTTTGAAAGTTATTATGAATACATTACGAATTACTGATAAGGGAGAGAAAAAAACAATTTTAACATGAACAGCGAAAAGCAGAGCAGAAGTGATTCACCTCCCTGTTCTTCAGCTACTGCTGCAATCCCTCTCAAGCCATGGTCCAAAAAACTGATAGCTTTGGAGGCTTTGTAACAAGTTAAAATTCACCAACTGCACTATAAATAGCTGCCAAAAATGGGCCTTATTTTCACATGCATCTTAGCACACCTTTAATGATAAAGGTAATTTTAATCCTTCTTGGAAGCCTGTTTTAGCAAAACAGCTTAAAAACTGTTTTTAAAACCACATTTGACTTAAGCATGGCATGAGAGGCTCAGACACTGTGGAAGGGCAAGGCGCAATGACTCAACAAATGTGTTTGGACTGGAAGTGAGCTCCAAGAAGTGCAGCTGTTCACTCTGCACAGCACCTCTAACTGCTGGGACTTACAGGTTTATTTCTCCAAGAAAGATGCCCCCCCAGCTTCGAGCACAACCCAAAAATTATTTCAGCAAGTAGTGAAAGGTCTGCCCAGCTTCATGGCTGTTGATGCAAGTCTCAAAGAGTGCACTGGCTTACAGAAACAGGCACTTACCTAACTCAAAAAATAGCTGCGCGTGGTGTCCTTTATGCCAAGCTGAAATTTGCCAACATGCAAGAGGTGCAATTTATGCCCAGCTAAAAATAGGGGTTTTCTGAAGGAAACGGCAAGCGACTAAGTTTCAACTGCGTTACCAAGCCTCTGTTGTAATGAAATAGGAAAGAGCAGTAAACTCACTATTTGATATATATGACGTCTATGAAATGCATTTTGTGGATTTTTTCAATGTTTCTGAACAGTTCAAAGTGCACCACGGAGCTGGCAAACGCACCGCAGCACATGAGGGAACTGCTGCACAGTGCTCGTGAGCATCCAGCATCTGCATGCATATAAAGACGCAAATTAAATGAACACATTGGTAAATGAAATGAAGTTTGTTATTCCCTCAGCAGCTAAGGAATGCTGTTGGGGAGAAAGGCAGGATGAAAGGGCAGAGAGGGCTAGTGGGCAAGTGCCCAGCCTTTGCCCAGAGCTATCACCCAACAACTTCACGCTGTGACCCACGACTCAAGGTTTTTTTATTAGAGATTATGCGATTGTTTATGCAGACTGCATGGAAGCACAAGCGAACACAACACCAGGATCCCTCTCATTTAGGGGAAAAATCATTTTCTCCTTTGTATTAATACTGTTTGGAAGAAAACAAACAAAAAATCCCACACTGTTCAGTGGCCATTGCTTAATTGCCTGTCATCAGAAGCTCAGGAATCGCAGCACATTGTTGTTACAGCTAAAATCAACAGTTGGAAATTGGCACCTTAGTATTTTCCATACCCTATTATGGGAAAGCCATCATGGAGAGATCAGTGGTTGCCCTTCCAAGCACTATTACCTGGGTACTGTGTTTGGTAGTTCTGAGTCACAAATTCCTTTAAAATTGCAAAGGGGAAAAAAAGAGTCTTATCTGCTGATTCTATCACAATGCAGTGCTTTTGTCCTTCCCTTCCCCATCAGAAAAGAGACTAACACATCCAAGACAGAGCTGATCAGGAACTGTCAGCTCTAATCAGAGCACTGTAGCTGTCAGTCACCAGTGGCCCGTGGGTATTTTGTTTCCTGAATATATAAAAGATTGTTATCCTGAAAGTTAGTCAGCATTTCTGGCTGCTGGATGGAATAACAAGACCATTATAGGTGTTTTGACAGTCGTATAGCTGCAGCAGTATTTGAGCTCTAATAGCTTAACACACAAACACATGCAATGACAGCTCTTTAGGAACCGCATTGGTGTGTTAGGAAAAAAAAAAAAATGAAGAAATCATTTTTCTATATTGCAAAGTTTGTTTCCTAACTTACACAGCTGCCATTTATTAATAGTGTTGCAATTCTATACTAATTATTATTTAGCACTGACAATATGCTTGGAACTGCACAAAATTAGTCCCTGCCCCACACACCTCAAGCAGTCCTGAGCGAGTGTCCCAGAACCAGCACCCCCTACCCCGAGCTGCCCCATTACTTAAAGCCCGGACGGCCGCGGAGCTTGGTCGGCTGGTGCCACGTCAGGGTATTCGGCTCGAGCTGCTGCCATGCTGCAGGGGTCCAGCTGGGATATGGGTTACAATAGGAGAATAGGGGCTGTTGGAGAAGACAACCCAACACTAACAGCAATAAAAAACTGAGAATCCAGTATCCCATAGGAAAAAAAAAAAAAAAAAAAAAAAAAAGGCACCAATATCCTGTTATAGTCACACATTTTCAAATTTAAAAAAAAAAATAATAATAATTTTCAAATGAGAAATTTCTCACTGAAGAGGAATACAGCAAGACCAAACAGCTGTTTCTAAGCTTCCCAAACTGCACACCAGGCAGCAAAACTGTGCTAAAGCAACTCCATACGCCAGCAAAAAAGCACAACATCCAAGGTCATCACTATGACACAGGCACAGATCATGAAATGCAGAGGTGACAGACAGAAGAAAGCAAAAATTGCATGTCCCCAACAGGGCATGACCCCCCCTTTTTGGGATCTGCCATGTTTTGTTGGTATTCTCTCCCAAAGGATCTCCTCTCTGGAATGAAAATATGCAGAGTGCAGATCACAGGACAGACACAGGAATCAAAGCAAACCTGCAGGTAAGTTTAATTCAAGCCCTGCAGGCTCCACACAGCCCGGAGTCCTGTCGCCTGTCAGTTCACCCACTCTTGTTGTTTCCATTTTGCCAAGAACACAGGGCTCACATTCTACGGCAGAACAATGTGTTTCTAATACAACTCAAGAAAATTGAAAGCTATGAAACAGAAATAATTAACTGTGTTCTGTTATTTACTTAATCATGGACAAAAGCCTGAACAAGGAATAAAATGGATTAGAGCAGTTTTGGCTCAACACAGCCTTAAAATAAAAATAAAAAAACACCATCACATGCCAAGGCTGAAGGGATTTTCATTCCACCATGTGGTTCTCTCATTCTGCCAGCCAAGCTCCAAGCTGCTACTGCAGCTTTTCTCTGTATAGTCCCGATCTTCTCCCTGCGCTGCTCTGATCAGCCACTGCAGTTGCTGGCCACAAGCAGAAGCATAGGCAAGGTATTAAAAAAAAAAAAAAAAAGCCTGTAGGAGATGATTCTGTTTACCAACAACATAAGAATGGTATATTCATACTGCTGCATTTAGGTATGGCAAGACATAAAGCTGAATTTTACTTCTGTCTGCTTTCTTTCTGTCCCTTCTCCTCAGGGAAAGTTGTTCCTTGATTTTCAGTTGTGATAGAAAATCTGCAGTTCTGCAGCGGGGTGACTGGCACATGTTCTCTCAAAAACAAAGTACAGGTGGGAGCTGAAACATCACCCTCACCACCTTGTTTGTTGTTGCATTTTTATATCTTGAGAGACAACATGCTGGTTGTCTTGTGTGGAGGCTTTCATGAAACACACTGAATCATGAAGAGTGGGAAGAGAGCAGCACAGAGCCCACCGAATGAAACCTTCAGCCTCTCCTGACTGGGAATAGTCCAAAGTGATGACCCCCAGAGCGAAGGACCTGCATCCCATCCGGGATCCCTTACATTCTCACTTTCCTGATTATTTATACTGCTGTAAAACCAGAAGCAGGGAAACTCGTATTCCCTCCCTTTCACTTCCTCTCTCTGCAACCCTACAGAAATAGCTGGGTTACACAAGACAAACACCCACAAAACAACAATGCAAGCAAATGTGTCAAAACAAGAAAACGTGAAAAAGAATGAGATGCCTACTGCATACGCCAATTCTAAGTACAGTATTCGTTCAGTCTATACATAGCATGCCAATCTATTTTAATAGTACCAAACTCAAAGGGAGGTTTTCTAGTAGTCATAAATCAGAACTAAGGGGCTTGGTTTTACTTTGTTGTTGAGCTTTTGTTTTTGTTTTGCCCATACATGTCTCAGATGTGCTTCTTGACTTTCAGACCAAGATTTTCAGACATGTTCACCAATAATACAGTTTTCATGAGAAGCCCGTGCCACGTTCTATACCCAAACCTCTCTAGAAACCAGCAGGAGTTGCTCACATCACTGCACCTCTTTGGGCTGTGAGCCCAAGACCACCCTGCTTAACTCCCATTAACTTCCACGTCCCCTGAGGCATTTCACAGGTCCTTCATAGAACTGATTTTGAACATACATTATTTTTTCTCTGGAACACTCAACACCCTACACGCATGGCACCAATTTCCAGAAAATTCAGCTAGAAAGATGTCATCCTCCATCTCCCATTTCCCATGGACATGTTCATGCTTTTTGCTGTGATGTTCATCATGTTTGGTAGACATTGCTTGCAAACACCTGCTGAATGCTTCCATGGCCTTCCCTCAAATCCCTCCCCGGTCTCTGGCTGTGCTGCCTACCAGAAGGGCATACCAGCTTCTCTGCTGGGGCTCCTTATGCTAGCCTCTCCTGTGTCTCATCTCCCTCAGGCTCCTCCATCTGTGGCCTACTGCCCTCTGATATCTCTCAACTGTGGTGGCTTCACACCGATAGCTAGCTGAGCTCCACCACTGCCCCTCCTCTACAGAACAAGAGGAGAAGATATGATGAAAAGAAAGCTCAGAGGCTGAGATAAAGACAGGGAGATCACTCACCAGTTACCACCATGGGCAGAGCAGACTCAGCAAAGGGAGATCAATGCAATTTATTGCCTACAGATAACAGAGTAGAGCGGTGAGAACTAAGAGCACCTCTCCACCATCTGCCCTCACCATTCCTTTCCCCCGAGCAGTGCTGGGGAACTGGGGGCTGCGTTCAGTTCCTGACACTTTGTCTCTGCCGTTCCTTCACGGTCACTCTGCCCCTGCTCCACATGGGGTCTGGGGGCTTCCCACAGGCAGCAGCTCTTCAAAAACTGTTCCCACATGGGTCTGAATCCATCCTTCAGGAGCAAACTGCTCCAGTACGGGTCCCCCACAGGCGGCAGCTCCCCCCAGACCCCCTGCTCCTGCAGGGGCTCTCCATGGGCCGCAGCCTCCTCCAGGCCACATCCACCTGCTCCACCGGGGGCTCCTCCCCGGGCTGCAGCGTGGAGATCTGCTCCGTGTGGGATCCCTGGGCTGCAGGGGGACAGCCTGCTCCACCAGGGGCCTCTCCACAGGCCGCAGGGGAACTGCTGCTGTGTGCCTGGAGCACCTCCTGCACTACCCTTGGGGGCTGCAGGGCCGGTCCTCTTCGTGCTCTCACTCCTCTCTCCAGCTGCTGTCATGCAGCAGTTTTTTCCCTTTTTGCTCTCCCAGAGGCACAACCAACATCTCTTACAGGCTCATCTCTGGCCAGCAGCAGGTCCGTTTTAGATTTGGCTCTGATCTGACATGGGGCAGCTGCTGGGCTCTGCTCCCAGACGCCAGCCCTGCAGCTCCTCTGCTACCAAAACCTAGCCACCTAAGCCCAAAACACTGATGCATGTGGATGATAAGTACCGTGGGTGTATTGTCTCGTTCAGCAGGAGCTGCACTCCAGGGTCCTCATCTATAATTAGTACACGTAAAGCAATGATGATGCCAACAAGCAACTCAGCAAAAGTTCTGATCTCCAAAGTTCTTAATTTCTATCTGTAAAATAAAACTGTGGTTTCCCACTGCATCTCCTGAATAGGTGTCACAAACCCTTATTAGCAGAACCTTTATTATAAAGAACCTCAAGATCTTTACAAACTTTGATTCAGGCAACACTTTATCACACCGTATTTCAGTCATAAGTTCCCCTGCACTACGGTGTCACCATCTCTAAAGATATAAAGCAAGAGCTCTGGACTTCCATATTACGGCAAAGTCACTGTCTTTTAACAATGTCTGCTGAACATGGTGCTCTACCATGCTACCTGGTGTGCAGTTTAGAGGCTTCTGGTGTACTGTCAACGAGAAGTAATAAAAAGTAAATATATGATAAATGGGGACATCTGAAAACAAGTTGACTGATGGAATTTAACCATATTATAGCTTGGCATGGTATTTGAAAAGTCCTGGAGGAATGATTACAGAATTCCTACACCTTTGACCAGAGAAGCTTCTCCACACAGCTTCTAATATTGACAGTCTCAGAGATCAAGAGACTAATAAGATCATCACATTCTTAAGAATGCACTGAATATTTATGAGGACCTTAACTCCATGTAATAAAGCCCATATTCACTGACTGTGAATGCTTGGATGCTTTAGGGATAAAATAAATCAACAGGCATAAAAGAGGATCTCAGAGGCAAACAGGAAAATCTGCACATAATAACAAAGATAGTAACTATCTGGCAAATCTACATCACAAGGAAGAAAAATACTATGATTAAACATAATAAGACTTCACTTGAAATGTAAAATACTCAGGAACAAATCCTGCCAACTCGCATAAGAACCAGCAAACAGGAAGTAGCTGACGATGCAGTAAAGCACAGGGAAAAGACAACATTAGAGAACCAGATGCTACTACACAGTCTTTGCCGTCGTGCTGCAGAGTGATTTCTATTGCTTGTTTCTGAAGTGTGTGAGTTTCAGTCCTCCCAGTTTTTGTTCACAGTGCAGTGCTTCTTGAATTCTGAGCCAGAAACAGGTGCCCAAGCAAAAAAAAATACTGTTGTTCTTTGCAAATTCTTGTGTCTATGAGCTACTGACACCACTGGCTCAAGCATCCTTTCCTAGCGTTTGCCAGCATTGCACTCCTTCCACAGCTGAATCCTAGGTAATGGCAAGACTGAGATTAGCTCCACTAGATAAAAAACGAAGAGCTTGCACTGCCACTTAATGGTTTCCCCCCTGAAACTATAAGCACTGAGCATAGTCTTGTTACAGTCGGGATAAGGGGCTCCCTTTATCCCACTACATGTATGAGACCTTAGACTGCACTAAGACCATTCAGTATGAAACATGAATAATATTTATTCAGTCTAAGATTTCACACATTAAGGTAATAGATTACAATTGCAAACGTGAACTCACAAATTACAGAAAGCAGTTTTGCCTCATAAACTCCTGAATGTCTTGGCATTTGGAGTTAGTTTTGAACCCTTCCTAACCCTTCAGTTATAGCTTGTACTACATAGTTTTAAACTTGACTTTCAACTTTCAGTAATCATTTGCATGTGTGTGTATCTTCAAAGAATGGTATTTGCAACTATGTGTTGTAATGGGAGGCTAATTAACACAAATATGGTTATTAGCAAGTTACAGACATTTACAAGACAAAAACACCAGACCAAAGCCGATGGCTTACTGCGTCACAGGGACAGAGAATCTCAAGGATGGACTCGTCCCAGCCAAGACTCTGCCACTAACTACATTACCATGGGCAAATCGCCGACACTCTACAACTCTTCCCCTTCTGTAGTGGGACAGTAAAACTCATTTACTTTGCTGGGGAGTTCTCTGGCTTAATTAAATCATTACCTTTAAATTAAAGGCACTACAGAAATGCCAGGAAGTAGCGTCTGAATTAGAAGGTGGAGGTGACACCCTAAATGAAGCAAGACTATTTTCATCGTCAACAGCAGGCACAGTAAAAGGTCATTCGTGGCATAATTGCGAAACCGCATTCCAAGCTTCTGAAGGTAAGATGACTTTTCCCAAAACTTCATTAAGGAAGAGGATATTTCCCAGCATCACTAGATGGCTGAAATGCTATAGTGTCACAGGTAATCTACGAGGATTTCATAACTGCTAATCTTCCCTTTTCCTTATTTTTTGTTTTTCTAATAGCAACAAAATATCACGGCTCTTTGAAGGAATGCTCTTTCCACAGGCAACTGTTTTCAGTATGATCAAAGACCTATTAAGAAAATTGCAGAGGATCATTTCCCTTCAAGTCAGTAACGTTCAGCACTGTTTTCAATCTTTTCTTTATAAGAGCCAGAGTAGAGGCACTCCCACATGTTGTCTGGGAGAGCTTCTCCCAAATATCATTATATTCTAATATTCCCCACTCACAGTGGGAATTCTCAGCTCTGCACCAACATTAGGACGTTACTGAAAGATTCAATATTACTATTCAGGCTTTTTATTTTTGAAAGTATTGGAAGAAACTTATTCTTAAACCATAAGAAATAGGACGGCCCTCAGCAGAGGCCCAGTTTTACTGCATATTCCCAAAAGAGCCTCAACTCAGTGTCAGGTGTGAAGCTGTACGTGTCCCACATCTCCAGCTGCACTCCAGGTTTGTCACGGAACGTCCCAGATACCAAAAGGCACATCCCGTCCCAGACATCTTTCACCTGTAATGGGACATCTTTGAAACCAGAACTAGGGAAGCAGGTACCGGCTTCTTTCTTTCCGGAACCGAAAAAGATTACCCCAAAACAACTCACTAAACACAATCTTTGCATTCAGAAATAAGAACGTAAACACCAAGCAACACCGCATTTGCCGTCCACCTTTTAGCAATGAGGAGTAAGACGTGCCATGGGAGAGGGCAGTCTCCAATTTATTTCTGTTACATAAAATCTCCCTGCACTGACTGGATGCGCATTATCTACATTCTGTGTGGTTTAGTTAGAAAATAGTAGAAGATGCTCTGAGAATTACATCTGCAACAAAGAATTCCACAGTTCATCATCTTTTCTAAAGGTGATGACTTTGACTACATATATATCTGCTTTAAAAACATGCGTCTGTGACCAGGGAGACCAAAACAGCTGCAAATTAAGTTTTAAAATAAGACAGAAGGTATACTTTTAGCATCATGGCCAAACAACCAGGTTCTCTGCGCATGTCTGTCAGTCAGCTGCCTACTGACCACTTTGGGGCATTTCAGGAAGAAGTCCTAAAGTTTTCCTTTAAAAAAAGAGAAAAAAAATGGGTAGAGGACTCTTACAGGACACCAAGAGAAAGGTTAATGACAAAGGTCGACTCTTATTTGACCTCAGAGAACCCACAGCAGGGAGCATCCTGGAGACACAAGCCCCCAGGAACCAGTTTCCATTGGTACCGCCGCTCCCGAACACTTTTTCTGGATGGAGCTGGAACCAGGAATTAACACAGTTCTCACAGCAGGTCACTGGCCTTAGGTGAGTCTAACTTCTCATGCTACTTCCCCTGCCGTAATGTGGCTAGTGTTAAAGCACCTTATTACGCTGCTGCAACAATTCATATCTGCAACGTACTTTGAAGGTCTGAAGAGTTGTGTTCACTAATTATTACCTGTCTTGAGACACGAAATGAATATTCAAAGTGCTAGCTTGATTCATATGCAAGTGCACGTCACATAAGTATGTGGTATGCACCGAGACTCAACAAATAAAAGCAAAGATTGCTTTTAAAGAAGACTTCATTATGAAGTCAGCTTTGAGCACAAAAATATATAATTGTATTACCACAACTCTTCTATTAGACCAGATTTAAATTGTTCCTTGTTTCAGATTAGCACTTTATAAAACATCAGTTTGAAAAACAAATACAAACCAGCAGAAGACAAATAGGTCGTGCAAAACTTGGTTCTGCCCCCAGCTGTCCCTAAAGGGAAAGTCTGATGTTGGAGATCTCATAACCTTTGCTATCAAGCTGAAAGCTAGCAGATGAGTTCCACGGGGCGGTTACTGGGTACTGCCAAACCAGAGCTTACCCTAGAAATACTGTAGCGCTGGTGATGCTACATCCCAGCAGGCAGGCATTTTTATCCTCTCTTTGGTCAGGCACTTTTCAGCCTTCCCACAAATGAAGAAGCTTCTCCCCTCCCCTGCCAGAGCATCCCACGTATTCTGTACTTGAAGAGAAAAAATGAGATGACAGAACTGTTGCTCAAAGTAACATAACAAACAGGTGAATAAGATAATGATTTAAATACATATATATAAATAGCCTGTGCATGCGTGATGGGGGATAGCTTCCTGGAAAGGTACCTTTCTGTGCATGGAAGGAAAATGGTGCTTCGTGGTCAGTCTCCGCACTAGAGATTCCTATTTGAGGGTGAGGGAGCAAACTACAATTTCCTCGCCTAATAACAGAGCAATGCTGGATCATCAGGCTTCCTCCCGTAATATGCTGAGGACCAAATGACTGCTTGGTACCTCCCAAGACTGGGCCTTTGCATTTCCAGAAGGAGCAAGCCCTGTCTAAATATCATAACAAAAAGCCACAACAACATTCAGCTAAATTTTCATTCTAACCCTTTCCACTTTGCTACCACAAACAGAACCAAACCATCCTGGCCAACTTACGCTGACAGCAACGACTGGATTTGTATCCCTTGCACCCTACTGCTGCCCTACAAACATATTTCAATGCAGCATAAACAAATACGCTGATTTGCTTAACACCACATCGAGTCCTAGCGATTAAAATATGTATATGCATAGAGCAAAATTTATACATGCGCAGACGCATTTGTAAGCTCCGAAGACAGAAATTATCGGTATTGCCAAACGCAGAATATGCATTATAGTTAATTACACGAGACAGTTGAGTGCCGCCAAGCCTACTTCATTTCTAATTAGAAAAACTTCAGCGATCGTTTTCTTCCCCGCTGCTATCGCCTGACAGGAATAAACGAGGAATCCCCTCTAGGGACTGTGCAGCGCATCCTGACACGCGTTGGTTTCCAAACCCCGGCTCGCAGCAGCGCTAGGCGCTGGGGCACGCAGCGCCCGGCTCGCCCTTCGCTGCCGGCTCGAAGAAGAGGCGCCCCGCAAGGTGCAGCGCTACGTCCCAGCACCCATCCCAGTGCTGGTGGCACCTGCTTGCCGGGTCCGTGGGGCAGAGACCCTTCTGGAGAAGGGGGTTTGCTTTGGCATGGCTTGCACCCCCTTTTCTTGGGGGCTGCGTTTCCCCAGTGGCTGCTGCCACCTGGACTGGGGATGCTGCGGGCACCCCACCGCCCCTCGAGCATCTCTGTCGGCGCTGCCCGAGGAAGCACCGCTCGCTTCCCCCGTGCCAAGCCCGGACAAACAAAGGACTCCTCCTTTTATTTCCCATAAAATTAAAGCAAACCAGAGAACAATACCACGGGGGCCTCACAATGGGCGCCGCTGCAGCCCGCCTCACCCTAACCCACACCAGGGCGAAACGGAGCCCGGATCCCTGCAACCCAAGCGGGGACCGAGCCCCGCTTCAACCGGGGACCGACCCCAAACCCTCAAACGCCACCCGGGGACCCCAGCCAGGAGCCCCCCACGGCGGGGAAAGCAGCGGGGAGGCCGCGCTGCCCTCACCTGCCACCGTGTACCGGTCCAGGTAGTTGAGCACGTTGCCCACGCTGAGGATGCCGGCGGCCGCCACGCGTGCCCGGCCGAGGCTCGGTGCCTTGCGACGGGCTGCGGGGCGCTCGGGCGGCGGGTTCATGCTGCCCGACAGCGTCTGCACCTCGCCCTCCGCTCCCCGGCCGCAGCAGCCTCGCTCGCCCTCTTCTTCCTCCTCTTCCTCCTCCTCCTCCTCTTCCTCGTCACCGGCTCGGAGCCGCCCGCCGCAAGCCGGGCTGCTGCCGGAGGAGCCGTCGCTTTCCAGGCACATCATGGGGCTGCGGGAGGCAGCGCCGCGGAGCCTCCAGCGCGGAGCCGCCGCCGCCGCCGAGCCTCCGCCGCCTCAGCGCCGCATCCCGCGGCCGCCCCAGCCCCAGCCCCTGCCCGCGGGACCGGCGGCCGCCGCCTGACAGCCGGGGGCGGGGCCGGGCAGAGAGGGGGCGGGGCGGGATGTGGCTCCGCCCACTGCCCCCCCCCCCCCGGTCCTGTCAGGGGTTGGGGTTTGGCGGGGAGGGCAGAGGGGGTTCTCCTCAGGGACCCCCGGGGATATGGGGGCACATGGGGAGCTCGGCAGGGTGGGAGGGAAGGGGCTGGGCACGGTTCAGTGGTGGGCTCAGATAATGGGTGTCCCAGATCCAGCGTTATTAAGCTGTGGTGCTATGCAGCCGCTGAGGGAGCGCTCGTGTGTGGAGCCTGGGTGGCAGACGGGGCTCGAGATGATTACCAGGGCCAGCTGGTGGCTGAGGGGAAACTGCACAAGTCCCACCTCGGCCCACCTTTGGATTATGTTTTAACCACAGGCCCACCTCCACCTCAAGTTTTAACCCCACCTTCCCCTCAGCTTTTAACCCCAAGGCCACCTCCACCTCAGGTTTTAA
This sequence comes from Oxyura jamaicensis, assembly GCF_011077185.1. Lineage (NCBI taxonomy): Eukaryota > Metazoa > Chordata > Aves > Anseriformes > Anatidae > Oxyura > Oxyura jamaicensis. The sequence continues at coordinate 3,457,238 of NC_048911.1, forward strand.
CCCCTAGCCTACCTCCACCTCAGGTTTTAACCCCACAATCACCTCAGGCTTTAACCCCAAGCCCACTTCATTATTATTTTTTTTTTTTCCCACCTCCACATCACGTTTTAACCACAAGCCCACACAAAAAGCTCCTCACGTGGTTTCAGCTCCCAGAGCACAAGGGAGCGCTGCCAGGGAAGGGACGATGTGAGGGCGAGCTGCAAGGTTCTGCAAACGTGCTGCCAACCTCAGCGCTTCCCGGCTGCCCCCCCGTGATTCTCCTATTGCACAGCAGTGGCTTCAGGAACAACACACGGCTTCAAAGGAAGCAAAATGGTTCCAAAATTCCCTGTGCTGAGAGCAGTTTTGCCCCACTCCTTACAAAGTTCCACCTTGGAGCTAAGGGCCAAGAGAAATTTCATTTCAAAAGGAGAATTCTTCAAAGAGATAAAAGCGTTCATAACCTGAGTGGCTCCAGCCTGTCGTACCTGTAGTAAAACTACAAAAGCTAGCTCCAAAACGAGGAATAAAATGACACCTAGGAGCTCACGTGCACCTGCCCAGGAGCAGTAGGTTACGATTTCAGGTTTCTTACCTACAGAACTGTATCATGAGTGAGGCCTTCGTCTCTGGGTAAGTACTTAAACAAAACCTGTCACCCACCTCTGAACAAACCAGAGTTACTCAGAGGAGCAGCACAGTGCGGTGTGTGTGCTCAGCACAGCTTTGTCACACCCTTCTCGGCACTGGAACCAGTCTCGGCTGTGACCAGGCACCAATGACACCAGGGCCAGACCGTGTCCTAATCCGGGGAGAAACTGCAGAAGGAAACCCGGCGGTGCTGCGGGTGAAAAGGGCCCTTTCTGGTGAGGCAGCATGCCATTCGGTTCTGTTTGGGCAAGGTGCCATGAAGGAAAAGAGTGAGCAGTGTTTCTGATGACACTCGATACTCCCAGTAACGGTAAGTGACGTTTTTACGTTGAGAATAGGTCTGCATGGATGTTACAGAGCTGGTTTCGGTAACAGAAACAGAGTAGCTTGCGGTAATATAGATGATGTTCAAGTTAACTTGTCTGAATCTAGAGAAATTTATTTACCCCATAACAGCATTTGCAGTTCCGATTTGACTGACTGCATGGCAAAGTTTATACCAACAAGACTGCTTCTTTACATTCCCACTAATTTCGTTAATCAAGTGGTGTATGAGGTATATGTGGTTCTGAGGGTTCAGGAAGTTCCACAGAGGCCAGCCAAAGTATCCAGGATCCCTCACAGGTCTGCTCAGCATGGTCTGCTCCAAAGCCTGTTCCACACCGCTTGTGCTCCCCGTGGGCATTGGGTACAGACCCCAGAGACTAGTCCTGTTTTGCAAACAGAGGACACTGGGTTTAGAAAATGCTAACAAGATTAACAGGTAAGGCAAAATTAAAGAGCTTAGTTTTATGCAGGAAAATGCTTCCTCTGAAAGCAATTAGGAAAGGACAGTTTTCTTGATAAGCAGTTTAATTTTTTCCCCATTTCTAACCACTATCAAGCACACAAACACAGCTGATAATGAAGTTAAGGTGGCTTGCTGCACATTAAAATAGCTGCCTAAAAAGATTTTGATTCTCCAAATCTCCTGGCTCCAGCAAATCCCCAAGAGGAGAGTGATCAGCCCAAATGCCAACTTGCTGTTGAAGGCTAACATACACTCAGAAGTCCAGGCAGGCTTCTGACGACTGTCGAACATGGAGCAATGCAGAACTGAGCTGAAGTCGCTTCATGTAAGAGCATCCTTTTAATTCTGACACAGAGAGGAGCTTCAGCTCAGAAACCTCTACAGATACAGCACAAAGAAGGAGGCATTGATCAGGCAGTTACTTCCACAGCCATGCAGGGTCTTACAGCCAACCTTAACACCTTCAACTCGACATGACGATTCACAAACAGAGAAGATGCCAATACATAAATTGTGTGACATGGATGCAAAGGAAAAACAGAGGGAACTGGAAAAATGCGATGGAATTGGCATTACTGGCATGATGATTCATAATGACTGAACTGCTAAAATCACTGGTTACTACCTCTTCAGAGGGGCAGAGTAGATTCTAGCTTAAATACACTGCTGTTCTGTTTTTTTAGCTGTTACAGGTTGTTGAGAGGGGATTTGATTAGAGTGCAAGTTCTGTCATGGGGAGAAAAATGCCAGTACTAAGAGCTCTAATCAAGTGGAGAAAGGCATAGCAAGAACCAGAACAATGGCTCAGAGCTGGAGTTAGAAAAATCCTAATGAATCATCTGTTTCACATTTGTTAGAGTGATTATCCCCTGGAACAAAATGCTAAAGAAGGGGTGTATTCTCCATCCCTTTGTATTCTTGGATGCAGGTTGATTGCCTTTCTAGAAAGTGTGTTATTGAACTCAAACATGAGCAACTGCACACCACACAGAAAACTGGCTGTAATTTAATGATAAGAGGTCAAGTTAGATGGGTTAAAGTCCCAACCCTGAAGACAGAAATTCTTGCACTGCCTACCAAGTACACGTTTTCTGCGCCCACTTCAGTCTCTAGAGTGATCTGAGCACAGCCCCGAGGAAAACACATTACAACAACCTGATCTTGAAATGGTGTTTGCTAAACAGTACTGTTCTCGTAGCCATGGTCACAGAGATGGACAGCACCTTCCCAGAAACTGGTGATACTATGTTCTCTCTAGAAACTGGGAAGCTCCCTCACACTGGAAACGCTACCAAGAAGTGAACGGATAGAAGACAATGACAGAACTCTCTCCAGTCCTACCCATTTTGGGGCTTTGAACAGATGGCAACTCTGCAAGAACAAGAATAACCTGCAGTTGCCCACCTACATTCCCATTATGCCCACTGTCTCCTGGCTTCTTTTTTCTTCAGTAATTTCTTAGCTGAATTAACCTGTTGCTGGGAATTGATCTTACACAGCAGCATTTATAAGCTCACCCACCTCAGAAGTGTCTTGTACCATATGCTGTAATGGGTAGGACTGCTGAGAATCAAGCAGGTCTTCCAAATCAGCCAAGGGGCCACACATTAGCATATACCTCCACGTTTTCCTACAGTCACTCTTTCAAACAGACTCTCTCCCTAAGCTATCTGAGGAGACCAGACTCGTGATTTGTGTGTTCAGTGCTCAGTGATGTGAGGAACCCCCTGGTCAACAGCCTTCTCCCTCCACTCTCTTACATGACACGTCTCACTGAGGAGAGCTTTGGGCACCAGTGCACTGAAACCTGTTTGCAGAGGGTGCCACATGCACAGAGCAACACAGCCAGACCACGTCCCCTTCAGAAGCATTTCATTATGCAGAGAAGACATGAACCATGCTCCAAGATAAACAGAAGTTTTACAAAGCTCTCAGAAGGCAAATTAGATTTCACCTCAATGTCAAAATGTATTGGTCTTTTAATAGGTTCCCTTGATCCAACAGATATGTGATGGAGGAAGAGACAGTGAAGCAAAGGAAAAATCCATGATCAGGAGCTGCCATCCCAAGGCTCAGTTGCTTTCTAACCCTCATGCTGTAGTGCTTGAAATGATAAATTGGATGCAGAAGAAGCTGTATTGCCACAAAAACATTTAGCTTTTACAGAATACTAGCGGCCACTCTCTCTCTCTCTACTGCAATCCTGCATCAGTGCCTGAATATTTGTTTGGGATTTTTTTGGTTACAATATTTTTTTGAGTTCTGCCTAGCATAGTATATCTCATGCCAACCACAACGGAAAAAAAAAAATAATAAAAAGTTATCCTTCCCACACCCAACAAGAACAAACACAACACACACAAACACAAAAATCTACAGGCCTAGCAGACTGTTCAGAATCACAGCATCCAGAGGCGTTGTTACAGCAGGCAAACGCACCGTTACCCTTTGCAGTTTCTAGTGAATGGCCTTTGATGTTCAGGACTGTTGAATGTAGTAATCCATCTCCAAAAATACTGACCTTCATTATACTCAGAGGAGGCTCAGCGCTCCAAATAAACAGAGCTTGTGGTCTCACCTCAGGTCCCAGCGGGACTACAATTACTAGCACACCGCATTTTTGGCACGTTTTGTGCCATGTTTGAATGGAAGATGTTGAGCTTGAGCCTGAACTACTGCCTCCCCCCACCAGAGGAGTCAGATTCTGCAGATGATAACATGCGTATTTGCTGTTAGCGTCCCACTTCTCAGAACAGCTAAATACTTGAGGTCTGATTAACTAGCATTTAAGAATCCAGAGTGGAATGGAGAGTTACAGAAATAGCATTCTTGCACCACCCCAGCATTTTAGGAAGGCACTGCCAGGTCCATGTGGGAGCAGAGGAATCCCAAAACAATAGGGACAGACCCGGCAGTTACCAATTTATAAGCAGCTTCCTGGCATCTTACAAAAGAGCTTAAGCCACGAGAAGGGGATCCTTACAAAAACAGCATCAACAGAAATGGTTGCACCGTTTGCCTTTGCCCACATAAGGACAGATAAGAAATGAGGTCACACAAAGTGGAGCAGGCTGAAACTTTACAGCTCTAACTGCGTGGTTTTCACAGTCAACTTAACTCATTTCAAGACCAAATTTCCTCGAGGAACTTGGAAAATTCCAGCTCATTGCTAACAGCTGTAATTAGGGCCAAGCATCCATTGTCCCAAACATTGTCCCCAGAATCACAATCCCAGTACCATAACCTCATCTGATTTATGTTAATACTTCACCGGGGTCACTTGAATTTATAGTACTCCATGTGGGCTCAAGCATTTGCATTTAAAAACAGCTATATCCTCAGCACCTGTAGGGCCAATCTGTATATTCAGAAGAGGGATTTATTTTATTTCACGTTTAGTAATTTTCATGCCTTTTCAGCATTTACAGTGAAGCCATTTGGTTTGTAATGTGACACTGGGGACGGACTCTCTAGATCTGAACAGCAGTTACATCCTTGGACTGAATGATTGCTTACAGGTATAGGGGACAGGATTTGACAACTCAGTCTATAGGATGGAGGGCACCAGCTTTTATCCTTCAGCAGTTCAGCTTAAGTCTCCAGAGTCCACAGCGGTGATTGGCCCACTTGATCAAAGAAAACTGAACACACACGGGTTGCTTCCCTAGTGAATTGCTCTGCCCAACTTGTAAGAAGATCGAGAACACACAGAGAGCTCTTTGACCCGTTACAGCAAATTCTATACCACAAGCAAGATAAAAGTCATTCAAAGCTAAACCATTACTCCAAAATCAGAAAGCTGAGCTAGGTTTCTACTCAAGGTAATGGTGGCTACACGTACTAGCAAGATTCTTTGAAGGGGTCACAGTCTGAATGCAAGCAAGATCAGGGAATGTAAAAATGTTCTAAAGAAGAACGTCCAAATTGTTCTGGGATCATTCGGGTCTTGAAAGAGAAAGAAGGAGGTTCTCAATCCACTGTCCAGGTAAAGTAGCATGGAGTAAGGGGTGGGCAGATTTGAATTTAAGCTTATAGTTTATTGTAAGGAAAGCAAAGGAGAGGACGCTTCAGTGAGATAGATGCAGAGTAAAGGGACACGTGTTGTGGGTTACAAAACTAACTGCAACTCTATAAATTATTATCAACTACTATTTCTTAGTTCAAGGAATCTTGTTTCCTAATCAGAGAAATTTTAAATTAAGCATCATCTTCAACAAGAAAGAGAGCTGATCACGTAATTGTTTGTTATGATTTGTGTAGGAGTGCTCCTACCTGGATTGTCTTTCTTGTATGCAAACAGAATATAGCTCATGAGTAATTTCCACTTCTGTGTACAGTGTCAGGTGTTTTAACAGGGCCCATTTCACAAAGCTGAAACAATCATGAGTCCAATTAGGAGAGAAATAATAACAATCAAGGAAGCCACTCACTGAGAAAGAGGCTACAGAATGCATACTATAACCACAAAAAGGATATTTTTTGATAAATTCAAAACCATAGATAAAAACAAATTGATAAGGAAGCAAAAGGACAAAATATTCTGTAAACAATATTTTCATTTTCAAGTCTATTTTAACATAAGAGTAGTGTTGACAGTGTACTACCTCCATCATTAGATAAAGGAGTAGAGCTGTCAACAACAGACTGTGCTGCAGTCTGAAGGTACTAAGGCTTAAGATGCTTTTAAGTCAGGACTTCAGAGATTGTTAAAAGAGCTGGATGAGGGCTCTCTGCTCTGCTGACACAGGACATGCTGATATCTGTTAACATGGAAAGCTTCCAGAAGCCTGGAAGCGAGTTCATGTTGTGCTGCTATTTTATAAGTATAAATACAGGTCTGTCAACCTGGCAGTTGTTGTGAGTAAAATAACGTAAAGACTGACACGGGACTCGATTAATCGAGAAATACGGGGATTATGTAATTAGTACCAATGCACAAACATTTATTAAAAAGGTAATAATTACCAAATGAAATTAATTTTTATTCTAATGGGATCAAAAATTCGCTTGCCTGCTGAAAGGTAACAACATCACTATAATGGACTTTTGCACAACACTTAATTTGGAGTTATAGAACATGCTGATTAGGGATCCACAACAATTCAGACTTAACATGAGACGTTAAATGAATTAGACTTGGCTATATAACAAGTCACAAGATACAATTGTAGGGGGAGATATATTACTAAACGTGTTTCTGAAGGAGTCCCTCAGGAAGTTTAGCTCCGTTTGTTTTAATATATTGTTAGTGACAAGAAGAAAAGCAATCAACAACCAGGGCTCCAGTATCTAGTAAAGTAAGAGTGGCAGAGCTTGCTGCTGGAACGATCAGGATTGGTTGCTGAGATGGAATAACACATTTTAACAGCTAGGAACACAACATAGGTCTTACAGGACAAAAGATTTTAGTCTGGAAATGTGACTGGGCTGACAGCAAAAGCTCAATTGAATGTGAGCTCCCAGTTGAGTGCTGCAGAAAAAAAGGGCTACGAACATCACAGAAACCTGGAGTAGGAAGCGAGTGACATCACCTTTTAATTGTGGTGCCACATCCACTGCTGACACAACAAGTACAGTTTCGTTGACTACCACTCCAGAATGCTGTTGATAAATAGAAGACTGAGTACTCAGGAAACAGCTGCAAGAAAGATGAAGGGGCTGAGAACAACATTTTAAAATGAAAAATTCAAGAAGCTCAATGAGTTTAGATTTTTAGGCCACGGGCTTACTCGCACAGATTTTTGAGCATATATACGGGAAAAAATGTGCTCTGTGTGACAAAACTGTAAATAAAATAAAATAAAAATAGATCCTTTCCAGCTAGGATGTGAAGCTACATAGATTCAAAGTACAAGTGTTTATTGATAATCAGCTGAACCAACTCACCAGCAACTGTCACAGTGCGACTACGAAAAATCATTTAAGTCAAAATCAGATACTTTTACAAGAACTGTATAGTTCAAACAGGAAACTGTTGCCAGTTAGCTCTTTTTAGCAGGTAATTCTTCTAAGACAGGTACATCGCATACCTGGTGCTCATTGGAGATGCCAAAGCTGATCTTCTCCAACTTCATTCTGAAATGTAACCTACAGCCAGGCCAACGTGCGGCTCTAACATCCAATCACATAACCATGCAAGCCAAGACAAAAGAACAAGGTAATCTTATGCCTACAGGTGGGAGAAGACTGAGCATCGTTGGCAGATTTCTCCACTGTAACGAAGGCTGGGCTGCATACTGGAGAAACTCACTGCAGCAGGAAGAATATCGCAAGCTCTTCAACCTGCATCATTTCCTAAAGCGACTCAATCAGCAATATTCACACAGATGTATCTATGCCTTATGTTACGAATTACAGTGATACTGGTGAATGTGTGGAAAGAACATTAAAAATAAAACCTTTGCAAGTGAGGTCCATGTCTTGCAGTAGAGGATCTGGTTGAATACTACTGTAACTCACTTTTTCCTGCCATTCACAAGCTGCACAAATTGCCATCAGCAGTTCCTTTAATTGAATTACAGTGTGGCTGTGGAATCAGGAAATGTGCTTTCTACTCAGGGGAAGAGAATGTAGAGGTAGAGATTGGCACATCCTTTCAGGATACATATATTCAATGTTGATTCGTGGGCAGGTCTGAAATTCTTTTAGCAAAATGTGTATTAGCCTGGAAAGCTGTCAGGAACAGTTATCCCAAAAAACAGAAGTGCAGGTCATTTAGTAACCACTGATGGAAATAACCAGACTCCACCTTAATACTGCTCCTAAAAATAGTTCAGTTTCCAGCCAATTAGAAAAAAAAAAAAAAATAGAATTATCTCCTGATGGCACCTGGTGCTTTTGATGGTAGCTAGTTCAGCTGCATCTCTTATACTTTCCATAAAACGTAGGACTGGAAAAGCCTTCCAGACCTTCATATTCTAAAAACTTTCCCACAGCTCCCATACCCTTTTGCTCTTTGACTCATGCTATCTTTTGGGTTAAATATATTTAGTTTCCTGTTGTTCATTCCTATGATAAATTTATCACCAGAATCTTGCCCCTGACAGGACAGGCTCTTACCTTCACTCATAAAACTGGTTCTTAGGATGACTGGGAAATGGATAACCTTTTTCTGCGCTTGTTTCCGAGCTAAGAGCCCCATGGAGAACTCTAGAGATTTCATTCCTACTTTGTGCCATATATTAATAACCCTTTATCTTTTCCTGATTACTAGAACTACAATTGCATGGTTCCTGTCTGACAGGCTGGATCCACCCTTCAACTGGCCTTATATCTAGTCTTCTTCCTCATCTGATTGCACCTAAGTGTTCTGTATAGCAGAAATCCTTGCTGACTTACAGGTTCATAATCCCACACCTTGTATTGCTGAATTGTATCCATTTCAGTTGCATTAGATTTAAAAATTCTCCATAAATGTAAACCAAGACAAAACATTGAATAAGATCACATGCATTGTTAGGAATTTCATTTCTCAATCTCTCATCTCATTTCAATGCTGCTTGTCTCATCTTTTAAAGATTCAGCCTAAAATGCACTTACTCTCACATCCTCGCTTGCAAATTATTCCCTTGGTAATCCTGTATGAATTACTTTACTGGGATCCGTATCTCTTATTATCTTCCCTGTCTTATGAAAGGAATTGCAAAGCTAAGCTGGACATTATTCCTGTTTCATAAAACCAGATGGGACTTTGTCCCTTTGTCCATTTGCCCCCTTTCCTTCCAATTACTCTTTCATTATTCTCAGTTTATGATGATCAAAGACCTGGTAGCCAGATCATTTTTTCCTAACTCTTAAATCTAGGAGTTCTTCTCTTCTCCTCTTGTAGGCTCCTATTCTCAAAAGGCAGATTTGTTCAAACACTCTGCAGCTATATTCTAGTTCTTTCAGTATGCCGGAGTGAAGAGTCCTGCATTCAGGAGGAATTCCAGTAATATTTGTAAAATAGCTGACAAAAATTCCAGGCCTTCTCCATATTTAACTAAGTTGGGCTCCCTAATCAGTTTTCCTCCTGAAACAGAAAATCTGATTCACAAACCTAACTTTGTTTATCCTTTCATTTAATTTAAATAGAACCAACTTATGATCACCCAAGCTAGGATAATGTTTTTCAGCAGCTTTTTTATAATATCCTTACCACTTGCAGAAATCATATTTGAAATTATATCACCTCTTGTTGATTCAGGCACATTCTGATGAGAAAGATCTGTTAGATATAATTTCCAGGACAATCTGACCTTACATTTAATAGCATCTTCTCTCCGGTCTGTTATCTGGGAGGTTTGTCTTCATATGATAGTCACCAGTAATATGTCTCTTTTTAATAATCCTACAAAGATTTTATGCAGATATGATTCTAATAAAAGAGAGAAGCCTTCTAGCACCAACCTGGCAGAGCTTTTTATCCATGCTGTCCCTCCGTAGTTCCTTACAGCCTGTCTTGTCTTTAGTACAGGAGAAAAGGAAGCAGTTGTCCTACATGGATTTTTCTGGACAATGCAGTCAGATTTTGGAGCTGTACTTTACACATAACTTCCATGTTGCAAGGAGGACTGAGAAAGTTAAAAGCTCATCACAAAATCACCGCTTTATGCTAGAATATCTAATAAGTCAGGGCCTGCCATTAGCTCTGCTTGCAGCTTTAGACTATGCCACAGCCGGACAGTAGCTAGAGGATGATGAGAGAGAGCAGTGAAAGTTCCTCATCACCGTTGATCCTATCTGAAAAACATTTTTCACCATTATGAAAAACATGTTCAGTGACGCCCCTGACTCCTTGGCTTTTGCTTATAGAAAAATAACCAAGGCCTTGGAAATACTAGTGTTGAGAAGAAAAAAACAGCCAGAGCTTTCTTTCTGAAGAAACCACAGCTTGTGAAGGACTTCACAATTCAACAATACCCAAGCCACAGCGCTTTTATCACCACAAAGTAGCTGGCCCTTAATGCCACATGAATGTTTTGTGAGCTCTTTTCCAGAGAAACACTTTTAGCATTTGGGTTTTCCTTCATTTTTGTGGACTGAACTCCCCGTGGAATGGGCGATGAAACACAATGCCGTTTTTCACATCAGAGCACCATGGGAATAGCACTGCCCTTCTCCACCTCCAGCCCATGGAGAAGCGCGCCCTAAAAGCAACCTAATTATGTAACTGACCTCTTGACAGTAATTTTCCCTCTTAGCGCTTGGAAACATCCTCCTCCCACACAAGCACGGCAGGGTTAACCGGCAGCTTGTTTGGATCGCGCAGGTAGGAGTCGATTTGCTCTTGTCGCAGTTATCCCTGAGAGGGTGAGAAAAACTAGTTCAACAAGATGCAAAACCTGAGCTGACTTCAGGCCGTAAGAATGCCCCGCTCCATCTAAGCAGCTCCCTGGCGAGGTGTGGTTTTGGCACAGCATCAGGCAGAATGATACCAGATAACTACATGCAGTTCTGACAGCCCCCGTTGCTGGCCCTGAACAAGCCACTTCATTTCCTTTCCTCCTCCATTCAGTGGTCACCAAGTAAAACAACGGTCTCTGACGAGATGAAAAAGCATTACTGCTTCAGAGGAAACCTTCAAAAGTTGAGCGAGCCAAACGGTGCAAGCCTTTGCACAGACAAACCTACTGAAGGCAATGCGTATGGGTTATATCTGCACACCTTTCTGATGCTGGCGCTCTCCAGCTCGTCCACTAGCATTTCCAAGAAAAACACAACCTTTGTAATGTTCTTTGAAGCCATGCACAAATACTAAAACATCATGACAGTCCAAACTGTATTTCAGGTGAGCAGCAAGTTACTGTCTCTGCTGAGCTTTGATTAGCCTGAACAGCTAGAAAGCAAACGACGAGGAAAGCTGCCGCCGCCAACCAGCATAGCAGGCATTCCCCAGATGGGTGATAACGGCTGTGCAGCCTTCCCAGTGGTGTTTAACTTCCTTACAGAGGAAATCCAAGGCTTCTTTCAGAATCACCATCTAGGCTCGCAGACATGAAAAGAAGTGTCTCTAGAAAGGGCCCATGAGCAACCTGGCTTGTCCTTCTGACCTTAGTGGTGACACAGACCTCCAGGCCAGGTGTCCTGCGGTGACGATGCAGGGATGGGTTTACCAAAATGCTTAAAGGTGGCTGTAGTTCTCTGCTGCTGGCACTTCCTTCTAAGTCATACAGCTGCCTGTGCCGCGAGTCAGGCCCCTCATCCCTACCACAGCTTCCTCCAGCCCTGTGTTTGGGAAACACAGGAACCGTAAGGGTTGTGCAGAAGAACAGCCCTTTCTGTGCTTGCTGCATCCTGCTTGGCCCTGCACTCCCTCCCTACAACGGGCTGCGTGTTGTGCTATGAGCAGTAACGTCTTTTTCCTTTCTGGCAATACCAACGCACCACGGCAAGGATCCCAGTGAGCACATTGGCACTGCAGGCTCCAGTGCCGAGGAATCCAGCCAAACAGCCAGCTGCAGCGTGCTTCAGCTGACCGGCTGGAGAGCACGGGGCCCCTAATTCAAACTAGCCCCCAGATACATTAGCCTCCAGATAAGCCGCTCACAGCCTACCCCTGCTCGTATCCAGAGGCAGAGAGAATTCCCTCTGAATCAGCCATCCTGCTGCAGTGTGAGCTTGGATAAAACACAAAACCTAGGCGGCTTCCAACAGCGAGCATCAGCCCTCGCTCCTAACATACCCCTGGGCTGCAACACCTTCAGTCAAGGCCTTTCACACCGACATCTGTACTTTTCCCCCCTTTCTTTAGAAAAGAAATATCTCCATGTGAGGTTAGCGGCAGGGGGCACATCCTTTATCTGTAGGCACAGTGTGCTTCTTGAGGCACTACGCTGACACAGCCCACTCTGCGGGATGCTCTTGTTTCAAAGCACTGTGACTGAATCAGATCAGGCTGCGGTGCTTGTTGCAAGGACTGAATATTTTCTAGCTGCAGATTTATTTACAGGGAGCAGAGCGAAGAAAGAAGTACCCAAGAGTTTTAGTTAAGGTATTTGGGTACCAGGTGTAATGCACAGGAAACCGCAGAAATCTCCTGCTAAATTGGGGATGAAGCAGTAACCTCCTGGGAGCTTCGCGGTGCCAGCTGCTGCGAGGTCCCAGGGAAGGATTGCTGTCACCGCGCGACATGAAGGAAGGTGCAGCATCCCGCCCAGTGGGCGTTCGTGGTACAGCAAGCCCGCGAACACCAATATTTACAAGTCTAAAAAAGCCCTGAGCAATCTGGTAGCACTTCCAATTTCTTGAAATCGCCGTGGTGAGGCGTCGAACTTGCTGTGCTCCATCCTCCACTGAAAGTTCACGTTGCAAGCCTGAAAAAGGAAATACGGACATCGACTCCACCAGTTCCTTGTTGCCCAGGGATGTCTGCTCTCCGCACCTCCCAGTTTGCACACTACCAGACCACGCAAGAACGTGCTCCCATTTCCGAGCAGCAGCAGGACTTCAGCATAGCTCACAGAACACTTTGCCACTCTCTGATGGCAGGTGCAATAGAAACGTTATTTACTACTGCATTTTCCTGGCGGCTTTCCTCGATCTTCCTTGGAGCAGATGGAGAATGAGCAGCACTAACCGTGAAGCTGTGGGTGTAATCATTCACACATGCCTAATGCTCCTTGAGCAGCAATCACTTCTCTCAGTATGGAAAAGCGTGCCTGCCATGGGCACTACAGCAGCCAGAGCCCTTCCCTAACGCAGCAGCCCAGGAGACCCTCATCATCAAGGCTCCTCCAGGCACTTAGGAAGGGGCCTCTTGATGCCACCAGCTGTAAGAGACCAGGGATGAGAGTTACAGAGAAGGAGCAATGATGTGGAAAAATGTGAACTATTTTCCCACACCCCCAGGGGACAGGTGGCAATCCCATTACCGTACTGGGGTGGGGCAGGGTGGGGGGAAGAAGACTTTGAGTGCAGTAATCAAACAACCTTGTGAGGACAAGGAAATACTCTGTTTCTTGCAACAACACCGTGAGCAACCAGATGCATTAGAAACCCCAAGTCCTCGGTACGTGACTCACCCTCAAATTCCTTCTGGTACTTCCTCACCCCTCGTTTCACAGCCCCCAGCCAGCAGCACGTGCCCCGTGCATGAGCCAGACAGCAGCTTGCTCAGCCTGGGAGGTCAGCAGCAGGTGCAGGGCAAAGCTTCGTGGGGAATGCTTCCCTGGGCGTAACCCTACCGTGTGCTGCGTCGTACCTGGAACGCAGGTCGGGTTTCCTGGGTTAGTTCAGATTTCTTACAGAAAGTAACAGAACAAATAGCGGAGAAATACTCAAAAGAACTTAAAAATATTCATAGGTCGAAGCCTGTTGTTTCAGCTCAGTCACAGCGATTTCAACATATGTCCTGGTGTGTGCTGTGCACATGCACAGGGCTCCCAGAGCTACCAGCCTGCAGTATCCTGCACCCCCTGATTCTGCTGTGGCCGCCCCAAGCAGAATACCAATCACCTGCATACCAGTCACCTGCTTGTTTGCTCCACGGGCAGCAGTGAGACTCCTGTACAAGGATTAACACATCTCAGCCTTGAAAAAGGCCAAGGCAAGACCCGTCCTCACTCTGCCTCCCTTCACCAGCTTTGGAAGAAGCAGGCACAGGTGCCAAACTGCTTTCCCCTACAGCATCGCCCTGTGTACCCATCAGAGGGCAGGCAGCTCCCTCTCCTGGCAGATGGCCACCCGCCACCATGGGCTCACCCAGGGACGCGGTGCTGAGGGTCCCCCAGCCCCCAGTTCCTGCTGATGGGAGCCAGTCCGGCAAGCACGGCCTGACTGCTCTGCGTATAACCAACACGCTGCAGATGAAAAGCAAAAACACATTGAAGAGGGCACCTGGTGAATACTTTCATCTGTCAGATAGCTTCCATCCTGTAGCTGGACCTCCTTTGTTAGGCCAGGTTAGTTTGCAGGTTTTTCTAGGTGAAGAAAATGCTCGGAGATAAAGAGAGGTGGTGAATGTCCTGCATTTCAGCCAGCCCAGTGAATGGAGGGGCCCTGTTCTTCTTCCCCCTGGGGGGGAAGACAATCACTGCCCTACAGTGCTTGTGAATGAAGAAAACACAACGTGCAGCAAATCTGGGTGACAGATGGGGGGTCTGTGGCACAGAGCAATCAGGTGTCTTGTAAAGGTCTTGCTGGAACTCTGCAGCAAAACCAGGGACCGAAGAAAGATGTCAAATACCAGTAACACTCCTGCGTTTTCATTACAAGGTTGTCTGGAAAAATCAATGCTCTCCAAGTTAGCCTAAATCATATAGCCACGGAGAAATGCCTCCCTGGCCGAATTTTGTCCTTACCTCCATTTTTCAGGGGGTCTCCCTGCCTGTTCCTCCCCTGACCTCTAGTGGTTTTGGCTTTGTCCAAAGCAGAAGAGTGACGGAGCTGAAGTGAAAAGTTACGGCGCTAGTTCTGGCCCAGTCTCCCTGTAGTAGAAAGAAATGTTTAAACAGAAACTGAATCCCAAGCCTCCAAATGTCATTCTGAACTTGTAGTGTTTGAACTAGACAAGCCTGGTTCATTTTTACAAATCTGTAGCCTGCTCCTGCAGAAAGAGAATCTTTTTCAGAGGAAATATTAACCTTGGTTTAGTCCTTCCTAAGCTCATGTGTGTAGGTTTCTATGGAATCTGTCTGCTCTTGCAGACTAAACACAGGAGAGGGGGAGAATTTGGGAGGTGCTTTGATTCTCCAAACCCAGATAATGCAGGGACATCAGGACTCGGGAGAGCACTCAAGATCTCATAGATACATGCACCATCATAACGGTAGGCAATCAAAATAATCATGTTTCTGCAATCCAGATGCAGTTGACTATAAAATATTATTGCATGGGTAATTAGACAAAGGAACGTCATGCTTTAATTTTGACCTTTCTGGGTAGCAGGTGCCATCGATATTCAAAGTACTGCTTGCTGCTATAGTAAGTGCATAGGATTCGTCTGGACACTGCATGAAGAGTGAGACTTGAGGCAGAACATGTCTGATATCCAGCTTCTTCAGTGAATTAATGCACTGCTTGTCAAGATGACTCTAGGGTCATTATGCCTCTGCTCTGATTGCTATATGACACAAATACAGCTATGCCAGCAGAAAGCCCAGAGCTATTAAAGGAACATATGCACCCTTCCCAAAGGAGCATTTGCTCCCATCTAACTGAACTTATCATAAGTTGGACCAAGCCCTCCTCTTCCACTTCATCTTTCTGGATCTCAAAAAGAGCAAGGAAAAGAACAATTTTCCAAACAGGGCCCAGGCAAAGGAAGAAGTCTGGCTCACCCATCCAAATCATCTGGAAATGGTCAAAACACGCTTTTAGCTGCATTATGTTCTCCAACGCCTTGGCCTTCAGACCCTTCAGGGAAGGACTGTCATTGCTCTGTAAGGGATCCAACGCACACCCATCCCTACACACTAAATAATTAATACCGAACATCTTTGAAACTCAGTCTTTTTCCTGTCTCCATGCATTTCAGTCAGTGCGGAAAAGATCTCAGCAGGCTGTGAAGTCTGAAGCCTCACCCCAGCAGCTGACCTTGACAGCACACACTGTGAGGAGCAGGGGAACACCTCACACGTACGCCTTGGAAGAACACTGGTGATGCTGCCTCCGAAGCTGTTCTATAAGGTCCTTGCCAGCTTTGGCAGCCTCATTTCAGGGTAAGGAACAAAGAGGATACTTATCCTCTGCTAACTGGAAGATGGCAAGCACTTCATAGATGCTGCTGTATGCACTGTTAAGTGCTATTCCTCTCCTGGGAGTGCTTCCCATATGCCTCCTGTGGTCATTTCAATGGATGAAGGTGGTTTTTTTTGTTGTTTGTTTGTTTTTTTGGCACTACCTCATATATGAGATCTTCCATTCACCTGCATACAGCCTCTGAGCTCCATATTCTCTTCAGGCTAGTTCCAGAATGAGAACTCTGTTAGGCTTCTGATAGCTGGGCTTTTTGTTAAGAAAAATTAAAAACAAAACCAAACACATTTAGAGATGATCCAGTTTTTTTTCATTTGTTTTCCAGGAAGCTAAGTCAGAACAAAATTTAAGAACACGTTCAAAAACTTACTAAATCTGAGTAAAAATGTATAGCATGTATTGTTTTCAAATGAAAAGTTTTCCTGCCAAAAGAACAAGTTCAGCATTTTCAGGAAACAAGATATTTTTCAAGTAACCAACAGAAGCATGGCACTCCTCGAGAATTATGCCAGGACACAGCACCATGGCTGATTAATCCCATCACGTCAACCTAACACGTAAGGGTAGAGCATTTACAGTAGCATCTCCAAATTGTCTATGAACCTAATTCAGAACCTCAGCAGAAAGATCCCATTCTGCTGAGAACAGTTACACTTCATATATTTTATATCCGTACGTAGCTAATCATATCAACAGGTCAGGCAGAGCAATCAAAAGCATCTACAACAAGCAGTTGGAGCAGATCTGGGATTTAAACTTAGTCAATATGCAGTCCAGTGCTATACGAAACTCTAAGTTCATGCTTTTGTAGCTTATGAGACCTGTTCATGCAGAAGGGGGTCACTGCAGGTATCTCCCGTCTAGCTTAGCAGAGGTGTAAAGCAGTCTTTGGACCTAAGGAAAGAAAATGATGAGAGATGTAGCTTGCTGTCTTTGGGACATCAGAGGGTCCCTTACTGGGTTAGGGAAGGTAACCGGCCTTGTGAGAGTAACTTTTGTTTTTGATGGAAACCCTTGCACAACTGGCCCTGCATGCTAAATAATTAACACCAAACACATTTACAAATTGAATTTTTCTGCTGTCTCCATGCATTTCACTGAGCCGGGCTGAGGAACCTCACTGAGCAGTTAAACACCGTAGCCTCCCTCTGCAGCTGACCTGACAGCTCGCACCGTGACAGGCAGAGAATCATCTTGCACCCGAGTAATTACTTCTATTAATTTCCAAAGACTTGTTCCCCCTTTTAGTGACAATACTTCAAAAGGGACTTTCATTATTAGTTCAAGGATTCAATTAATATATAAACAAAATTAAAACAGCTGGATACCAGTGTGCATCAGGGCTGTGAGCTTTGTTGCCAGTGTTTGGGGACAAAACCACAAGTGATGCTCTTAACCAAGCTGTCCGGTTTTCCTCCACCAACACCAGTGGAGACTGCTCACTGCTGGCTCCGCTCCCTTAGCTAAAGCAGTCCTTGCAAGAGGCGCGGGGACATGGGAAAGATAGCAGCAGAAATCATCTCTGCGCCTTCTAACCAGGAAGAGTTCCAGGTGGTCAAAGACTTATAATTTGCTATTGACTTAGAAATGGATTCTTAATAATCTCCTTCTGTGGAAGATGCAGGGGAAAAAAGAGAGAGAGAGAGAGAGAATGATGTGCAGAGGAGCCTGGGAAAGATGTTTTATTGCTCAGAAAGAGTCAAAGCAGGTCTTCACCACTATTTTTAACTCCAAGGACCTGCTCTCCTTCCCAGCTCCAAGTCTAGAAGTTTCAGCCAAGAAATGCATCCCAGACCACCTTCAGAGCCCTTACATGTCTAGAACATGAGGGCAACAGCTGGAGACTTTACGCGTACTTGTCAGTAATGCTGAGAAAAAGAAAAAAAAAAAAAAAAACATTTGCAGGAACAATAATCTGTTTGGGAACTGAAGGAGGGTAACAATTTGCCTGTATCTTAGCAGCCAGTTCTAAGTTCTCTCCATAGCTGGCATCGCCAACGTTCCTTAAAGCAAAGTGAAATTGTCTTCCACTACAAAATACATTGGCTGATATCAGAATAAAAGAAGCATCAGTAGAAGCTGACGCAACAGCTGTTCACTTTGCTTTGAAGTATCCATTAGCCACATTCCTGCAGAACATGCAAGTGTCACGTAGGACGGGGCAGGTGAAAAAAATAATCCAAGCTGCATGCCAAGAGGTTGGGTGCATGGACAAACACAAAGCATTCCAGCTTGTCTACGTAAATTCTCCTACTGCCTTTTAGAAATAGAAAAATCTCTTTAAAACTATTAGCTATATTTAAAAATTATTAGTTTGTCTTCATCCGTGAACGTTCCCAGGAGAGACTGCTATTTCAGTCTTTCTTCCACCTAACCCGTGCAGACGTCTGAGAGCAACCCCATTCTGCTAACAGCTGAAGTTGCTTCCGCACAACCTGGCACAGCCCAGATTTACATGAGTGGAAACACAGCCAGATCCTGCTGGGCATTTCCAGATGATGAGAGTCAAAACCGCCTTCACGTTGAAGCTTTCCTTCCCCAGCCCTTGCACCCCCATGTACAAAAACAGCCAAACGCCCCTCAGCCCCCGGTTCCCCTGAGACAAGGCTCCCTGCACCACGCGCCACTCACTTTTCCTCCAACGCTCCCTTGTTGCAGGTTGCTTGCAGGGTTGCTTATGGCCATGTGTTGCCTCTGAAGGGACAAAAGGATCCCCGCTTCGGGCTGGATGAGATTTTCACGTGCTTTCAGTTTTGTTTTCTTGTCTGCCAAGCTTTTGCTGAAGATACTGCTTAGAGGCAAGTAGAATTCTTTGGGTTAAAAACAGCATTAATTGTTTCTATGGCATTTTACATACCCCCACTTGAGCGAGGGTCAGGCACAAGTGCCACCGCTCCCTAAGAGCCCGTCACACTTCAGTAGCTGATGTTTGACCTGGCTCCCCAGGGCAGACAACTGCACGCGAGGCATTCAGTCCAGAGGGATCCACCACACACACACCATGCAGCCCTCCTCAAGCCAGGCCCAAAATTTGGCAAGTCCACAGCTGTCAGGTGCCAAAGACCACGGCGGAGGTCAAGTCCCTGCAAGCGTCTCTGGTTCCTATAGAATCCTGCTGAATGGGAAGTGCTCGGGTGGTCCTGGGAAGTTATCACAGTACAGGGGAGACCTAATGAGCCCCAACAGCACCACTTGACTGGAACATGAAAATCCGTTCCTAACCTGAAATTTGATAATCGGTTTAACCCTGAATATAACAAGATATACAGCACTTGAAAGATTTTAACATCGCTCACAGCAGGGGCCCTTGCGAGGCATTTAGGGCGGATCTACATCACGTACCCAGCCAGCAGATGCCCAGCACGCACCGCTCGATGCATGAAGGCTGCCGATAAGGCGTCACTGCAGCAAACTAGCAGAGGCACAGGCTGAGCCAGCTCTCAGGTCTCTGCAAAGCCTCCCGCTGGCCTCATTCTTTAAAGAGTTCAGACGGGTTCCTTGGGACTTCAGCATGGGATTTTTCTATACACACCTAACAGGAACACAATTTCACTCAGTTCTATAGAAAATACCGCTTCTCACAGGCCGTTGCGTTTTGTTAGCAGACCTCTTGTTTCCGGCTGCTGTTTAACTCAGGCTCCATTACCGTAGCTGCTGGCCAGCTCGGGCTCTTCAATGCACCCACCCTCACAAACTCCCAGCGGCACAGGGCCCAAGGCTACCCGTAGCTCCACCGGGTTGCAGAGGGAGTAAGGCACCTCAGTGAGTTAGGGTAACTGGGTTTTAGAGACTGGGTACTACCACACAGGAAGGCTGTGGCAGAGCAGGACTTCTCAGAGTCCTCGGTGAACCTTGGAAACCTTCTTCCATAAATCCTTCAAAAATCTCTCAGCAGAGCCTATGCTGAGGAGGTTCAGGAGGGGAGTGCTGCCAGCTGGGGTATCGCTGTGGGAGTCCTGCTGTCTCGCTAACGTGTGCGCTTAGCACAGACACAGAGGAGGAGACTAAAACCAACAGCCAGAAATAAGAACGTGGAACAATTTCCTCCTCACTGCTCACTCTTGGGGGTTCTCGTTCAGATCTATTTTGACGTGATTACTTCGGGGTTTAATGCTAATAAGGTTGAATTTAATTGCAGTCTTGCTATTCCCTCTGAAATCATAAGGTTTACATGTAAATAATTTGAAGGGAATCATTTTTTCACTGCACTTTCCCATAAAGGAAACCAATGAGGGAAGGAACAGCCATATATTGGTGTTGATAATATGTCCCTCCAGAGAGGTATTCACTGCATACCAGATGGCACCAGGCCAGACTGCGTCCTCGGTAGCATTAATTTACGTGCAGGATTGCCAAAGACTGGATTTGGGAAGTCCTCCAGCTAACAAAGAGATTCCCTGTGGTCACTTCTAAGTGGTACACAGTGATTTTTTTTTCCCTTTCTCTTTCCCCATTTTGAAGAGGCTGGGGTTATGCTGTGCATGCTGCCAATTCCCGTTCATTTATCTTTTTACCGTCTGCTTCTGGTAACTTCTGTGGGCCAGACACTTTGGGTTTTTATTATCCATATTTAATGTGACTATCTGGGAGGCTCTTCCTCTATTGCCCCCCCTCTTTTTTCTTTTTTTTTTTCCTTTTTTACAGTCCTGAGCAAGCAATATTAGAAAAAAAGAGATGAAAAATGATCCTGTTATTCACAAGCTGCCTTGCACTTGGACTTCGCATCTTTTACTTAATAGAATCTTCATCAACACCAGCAAAAAGTTATTAACTCTTTGCATAGAGTCTATGGAACTGCTCCTGTCTGTACTGTCTGGAAAAAGAGGCCCCAGCAAAGCAGCAGGCCAGGGCCAGGAGGAGGTGCCCAGGGTGAACCCTTCGGGGAGGAAAAAAAAATAATCCTCCTATACAGAATCTTATTGCCAGGGAGTCAATAGAGCAGAGATAGCTGTCTGAGGGCCTGGTCTTCAGCTGGCAGACCTTGCACCAGGCTGTTCCCGTCCGCTCAGAGTGCAGGAGCGCTCCAAGAGGTGCCCCTCGGGTTCAGAACTGGTGGGACCGAAGGAGACCCGAGGGTCACTGCAATGTTACAAGTTCTGGAGAGGCTGCCAATCGTGCCTCAACTTCATCCTACAAAAAAAAACCAACTAACCAACCAACAAAAACCATACAGATAGCCAGTGGAGCTGTTGCATTTAAAAAAATAACGTCCTGGTTGAAAACAGCCTGCAGAGCAATTCAGCTTCAGCTTTCCTACACTTGAAATCTACACGTGTGCTCTCACCCCACTAAAGACAAATAGAAACACTGTCACTGCAGAGCCTTGCTCTGAAAACTAAGTCTGTAAATGGAGGCTGGTAGATTTCTCATGATATTTTAATAAACTTTGTATGACATGACGTAATAAAGGGGCTGCTTCCACCTGTTCCTCAAACTACCTGAAGCTCTCCCATAATGCAGAAAAGTAGAAAGTCGAGTCTACTGCCCATTATGGATTTTTTTTTAAACTGAATTCTGCTTTCAGTGAAAAGCTACTTATCAAACCCAATTGCAAGCTGTCAAGTTGTGTGCATTTAGGCCCAAAAAGCACAGCTAGTATTGCAGGGGGGGTAATCCATTTGTGGGAAGTCACCGGGAGGATGAAACTAGCCTTCACAGTGATGATGACACCTTGTCCTCAATAGCTACAAGTGCTCCAGACTCCCAAATCCCTCACCACTGCCCAGCAGTGCCTTTCTCTTCACATCAAGTGCAGACACTGATGCAGTTTTGGTATAAAGAGAACAGCACAACTTTCACAGCAAGCACATTGATCATCGTCCTTAGGGGAATCTAAGTGTGGTAAATGGCATTCAGTTAGGGGGGTAGAGAATGGGCACAAGTCTACTGGGAGCAAGAGAAGAGAGAGAATTCCTGCCTGGGACAGGGAACAAGAGAATGGTACAAGGAGACACGTTGAATTTCCACTCTAAAGGCAAAGAGGAGCGGGCAGCTGCCTTGCACTGAGAAGCAGGGGAAAAAGGCCAGTGAGGAGAAGCTGTCTGGCAGGCGGCAGGTCCCGACCCTGCACTGAATTTCAAGCATCGCCAATGGTTAGCAGGAGATCGCTGCATCTTGACAGAAGTGAATTAGCGGTGAAATAAAAAGGGAAGATGATTTGCCCTGTCCTCTTTTGCTGTACAGGAACATGGGGGCTAGCAAGTGTGATGCTCAATGGCATAACACAAAGATTTAGAGAATACAGACCGAGGGAGCTAATTGGGTTCTTGACAAAATACATATGCACCTAAATAACATCCCAAGTGATAGAAATACACATCTCGATTCATTTCACTGTCAGGAAAGCTCGGCAGCATCCACAGCTTCACGAGGGCTTTCTTCTGCACGCCACCGAACTTCAGTCTTTGGCTGTTTTATGCCTGGCAGCGTTGTGAGAAGGACGTTGTGCTGACAGATATCGATCGTGTTAGGGGCTTCCCCAGCACAGCTGTCCACACTGGTAAGCTCCTGGGATTGCTTCTGAGCTGGCCGTAGGGCTTTGTTTGTAAGCAGACCATTACGAGCTGACTGCGTGGGTCTCTAACTGCTACAATCCCTTGTATTCTCTGCTCTGTGTGATGAGACAAAAAACACTACATCGTAACGGGCTTGGATGAGTCCTAGTTAGGGCTCTTGCCGGGTGAAGGTCAATGCACGTTAAGTAACACCAGGTGCAAATGTCAAAGTGCCACATTAGCCTTTGTACAAAGATCCATTCCACCTCAGTCCCACACAACACAACTGGATTCACCACTCCAATGCACTTTGTAAATCCGGTCTGACAAACAGCTGCTGAGAGCCACAAGCTACAGGATTTCACATCAGCCCCCTTTTAAGTCCCTGCTTGCAAGCAGGGGGCAAAGCAAGGTTAAAGCTCCTCGCACAGGTCCCTCCCAGGCACAGCTGCCACGTGCCTGTCCTTTCAGCGACTCGCCCCACTGAGCTGCCTCCCGCTTTGGCCTCCATAGGGCACATGCTGGGGCTGTCCGGGATTTGGGATCCTTTACAGCAGTGGGGAAACAAGGGGGAAGCAGGGTGCTGCCGCTCAGACAGCACACAAGCACGAATCCACCCACCCTTGCAGAAAACTTTGCCGTTTTCTCAAGGCTGAAGGCATTTGGGGTTAATAGTTAACTTCTCTGGGTTCCTTTAGGATTATTTTTTTTCCCAAGGGATGGTTGTTTCAGGGTTCTAGAACGTCAATTACCGATTTATTTCTTTAATGGTGACTCTGAGAGGATGTAGGCAGAGCTGCACCCCAGCAGCCCCCCCTCCATCACACTTGTGCATCCTCTGGCACACCTCGGTTTACAGCGAAGCACAAGCCATCTCTGACACAGAGCTCTGGCACTGCATACCACGTATCATTCAGGGCCAGCAGGCTTCTCGCCATGAAGAGTGAAGTTCGAGCACCTTGTATTAATCATATTGGGGCAGAAAGGCAGCTTTTGATCCCTTTCCATACTCTCCATCCTAACAGATGACACCCCAGAGGGGCCGTCGCTGCAGGAGCTGGGGAAAGGAGCAGAGGCCAGGAATCCTCCAGGGGAAGCTTGCTTTAGTTCAAATTGAGCCGACCTGGCTCCTTCCTACAGGAAGAGCTGTAAGGTGCCTTTGTGACTTACGAGCAGGGGAAGTTTTATAACATGAAAAATAAAAGCCGCTCAGATCAGTAACAAATGGAGATACAAAACTCTGACATGGATCAGCGTTCGTCAGGCTAACAACGCATCTGGTTGAAAGAAAAAAGAAACATCGCTCTTAAGTGTCTTTTTTTTTTCTCCCAACTGTACCTAGTTATTTCTGGCATTGCAGTACCTGACCTCGAGTATCTGCATAAATGTCATCAATGTCATTCGCACAGAGAAACGGCTGTTCTGATTCACTTTGCACACTCACCTGTGCCTCTCCAAGGCAGGAATAGGATGCAAGGGAAGATGAGGAACGACTCAGCCTCTGTCTACTCCGTAGGTTTCAAACAGGGAAAATAAGATAAAGGGTCTGGAGTGGTTAGGAAGGCATCTTGTAGCATGGTTCCCGTTCTGATCAATGGCTAGGTGAAGGCAAAAGCAAATCCTGCAGAAGACAGGCAAAAGTCTCATGGATCTGACCAGTTTCCAACACACAGGGTAATATAACCAGGGACCTTTAACCAGTTTTGAACACTGAGAAGTCTCAGAACATCCTCAGAACATCCTTGTTAGACGTATTTGCCCCCTGAGCTTATGCTTGATATTTTTGATATCACAGGGCCCAATTCTCCTCTCCAGTAACCCAGCAAAACCGCACCACCAGCAGCTCCAGCCCTCTGCATTTAACAGCAGACTGTTCTACCCCCCATGCCCTGCCCCAAGAGCAATAAATGGCATTTTTGTTAAGCATCTTTTATGACTTCACTCTCACAGCTTTATGAAGCTGCAATTTATCTGTTTTTCCAGCCTTTCCACTGGAGGGGATATCAGTGTTTCACCCAATGCTCTCTGCCATTCTGTTTAACCACGTTTTTGGAGGGACTGGTGAAACCAGGTTATTTGGTGTTGACAGACGTGGAAGAGAGCTTCCCACTGTAATCAGAGGAGTGCCCATCTATACCGCCAGATTCAGATACAGCTTTGCTAAGTCAGAGCTAGGATTTTGAGATTTCTCTACGTTTCTGGAGTTCTAACTCAGTCTGTGAAATCCCCCGAGTACGACAGAAGAACAAAGTTCATTATATTCCTTTCTGTATTAGTGCTTAAGATAAGGAAATGCGGCGGGACTTGGTCACTCTGCTTTTCAGTGCTCAAAGGGAAGCAATTTGCTGAGTGAGAACAGGAAAGCTTTTTATAGCCTGTTTTCAGGGAAGAATAAAAATGCAAGGAAAAAATCAAATGGGTTAGAGGGATGAATACTTTTACTTATTTTTTTTTTAAATAAAAAGCTGTAGAACAGGCAAAAGCCTAAAAAAAAAATCCGTCCTCCCCTCAGTGAAGCATGGGGAAGTGACTTAATGCTTGTGGTCTGCACATCCAATCCCTTGGGCTACGCACCACGTTGCACTCGTGCATCCCACACATTTCCACCCGTATTCAGGCCAAGGGCACTGTTAGACCTGCACCAGAACATGACCGACACCCCGCAGGAACAAAACCTCCCCCCAGGTCTCCACGTGAGCAGGTTCACGGTGGTGCAGGTTGCCCAGCTCCAGAAGACATGAAAAACAAAGCACATTTTGAAGATGTCATGCACGCAGCTGGCCTGAAAGGGTGGTTTATTTCTTTGTACTATTGGCCCTAAACATCTGAACTGAGAGCCACAGCCTGTGTTAGATAAACAAAGGTGCCTAGTGCTCATCAGTACTGACTCGAGGTGGCTTTTAGTAGAGATTGAGATGAAAGCTCCCAGTCAGCTAGAATTTCTTTTGCCCAGTTGAGTCCTTTTCTGAGCACAAGTCTGAGCTACAAGGCTAATTTCTGAAACCACAGAGAGGATTTTATCCAGGGTCTGTTAGTCATCGTAGCAGCAGGAAATTACCATAGAATGGCTCAGGGAAAATAGCCTGGATTTACAACACAACCAAACAAATTGGAAAATTAAGTAGCCTCAGGTGTTGCCTGCATAAGCTCCTTGAAACAGAAAACAAGATCAAGTAAAAACCAAACAGGAATGTCTCCAGGAAGGTTTCTCATTTTCCTAGAGATTTAATATTTAATATTGTAGATCCTACGCAAGGCTACTGTAATCTTGTGTATATAACTTCTCTTCCAAATACGCATTAACCCACTACACATGGATAGAAATAAATGCACTGATGCCAATAACACTGTGCAAAAGAGCAAGCTGCGTTCCTGTATGTGAGCAATTCTTTACCGAAACGTGTCCTGTTGTCTGTGGCTTTACGAAATACTACCATCTAAATCTAGAACAGAGAAACGCGTTCCTGTGAGTTGATCCCAGTCCTGCACTGCCATAACACGATGCTGAACGCTCGTAGAGGGCTGAAAACTCAGTGAAGTGAGAGGGACGTGGGGGGAACGCTTCCGCAAGCTTTACAGGGGTAGCCAAAATTAAAAAACAACAAGGGAAGGATATCGAATGCAGTTTTCAGTACACAATGCTGTACACATTACATGGTTGAACAAATAGCAAAATACTCTCAAGAGCTCTTTACCCTTCCTGTAGTGCAATCCGCATCCTTGAACAAAGTTCAGATACAACCCCCCTGCATATGCCCGCAGGGGAGAGAGCAGCTGGGAGGCAAACCCCGTATCCTGCACAGGATACCTCTGTTGTAACGCTTTTTGCAAGGCAGCACGACAGGGCGCCACTGCTGGACAGGGAGTCTGTACAGGCAGGGGATGTCTGCACGTGTTGACTTTTTGCACCATGCAGAACTCACTTGTAACTCCTAAACTAGCGCAGGCTGTGTCCAAATCTGCACTAGCAAAAGAGCCAGCATTGCTTACCTCCAGCTGCAGCAAAGGACAGGATGATCCAACCACAGCACCATCCCTGCTCCACCTCGGGGGCACAGAAATGGGTGCCTTTTCTCTCAGGCTGGACATGCCGACACAAAACTGCAAGTCCCTGCACGTAACATCCCCCATGGCATCTTCAACAATTATTTACAGGGCAAAGGAGGAAAAGGATTCCACATGTTTATCTTTCGTATAGTGCAATTGTTTTGGCCATCTGGGGGGGAAATGCTGAACAACGTTTCACCGCCACACTCTCCTCACCTTTCACAGATCTCAGTCACAGAACTGCATCACCAAAGCTCGAAGGCTTTTAGAACTAGTCCTAGAACATGAGTGCTGCTTACATCTAAACTGCAGGGAAAAAAACAACACCACCACCACAGAACTCCAAGACAACAGCAAAAGTCTCCACAAAAATTGAAGATGACAGCACCAGGACAGGGCTTGATAGCCCGCCCCCCCCCCATCTCTGGTTTTCCACAGAGGAGTTCTATAAATGGGCAAGTTTTTACTGTTCCTACTCCATTTTGATTTGCATACAAACCATTACAAACAAAAACAAGCTATTTACATACATAATATACGAAATTCCTCCACTGCACCTTCATGACCTTGACTGCTACCTGCCCAGCTTCTCGCAGATGATTTGAATTTGGAGCATGAAAAATCTGGCTAACAAGTCCTTTGCCTAATCCTAAAGCATCTTATTTTCATTAAGGCATTTGGAGACCCAACATGTAATTGACATATGCTTTTGAGAGAGATTTACCCAGGGCAAAACTGAAAATTCTGATTTGCACATCAAGTAGTAGCTCATCTGCAGCACCAGGTACAGAAAGTTAAATACAGACGAGATTTCTTTTCCAAGGCTCTGTTCCAAAACTCATTGCGTTCACTGCTCCAGTCTGGAGTCGCGTGCAAGGGGGCAAGCAAAGCCTAGGCAGTCTTGAAATAGGAACACTTCTATTAAGAATAAATGAAAGTGCATCTGAGATGAGCATCTTTAGCTTGACAGAGTAGCGGTGCCTCTGCATAATACTAATAAAGCAAGTCCGTGAAAGAATATTGGTTTGCAATCTGGTTGTATGTATGCAAAAATACTTACTGCAAATACTGCTGAAATGTGTTGATCCCTTAAAGACAACTACTGACTTTATAATTCAGATTGGTACAGTGTTTACCCTTCTGGGAAATAACAAAAATCAAACTGAAAATTTTAGTCTTACTGTACACCACTTCGGCCTTGCATTTGAAGAATCTGAGTTCCAAGAAAACTTCAGCATGAAATCCTGTTATGCCTCTGACACTACAGCCCCATAGAAAAGTGTCTCCCAGTGGGCGGTACGGCTAGACTGACCATCTCAGAGCTGAAAGGCAGCCTGCTTTGGCATGAAATAACACGCTTCTTTACATCATCTAACTTACCTAGTGAAGTCAGCATGGCAAAAAATAATAATAATAATGAACCAGCGTTAAGGAAAAACAGCTGATCCCTATGGGCCAAAATATATTCCCCATGAGATAACCAGAGCAGCTTCAAGACAAATTTTGTCCCAGTGTAGAGGCTAATGCTGGCAGGTTTATCTGTTTTGCAGCAGAGCTGCGGAAGGGTTGCCTCCGCTTCTGGAATTGAAACATTTTGGTGCAAATCCTCGCCTTTCATTTGGAAACTGTCACATGCATCTGTTCTTACCCTTCATAAGCTGCTGTACTGAGTGTGCAGGAGGGCATCTGTCACTAAGGCATCTGTCTCTTGGGAAAACCGGCTTGGGAGGGGTTACAGGATAGACTATTCCCATGCCATCCCGCATGGATCCGTACGGATGGAAGTACCTGGTATAGAGGTGTGGCCACGTTCATTTAAAATGCGATAAACACAATCGTACTTGATGGAGGCATGGCAGGAGGCTGACAGCCAGGTGTACCAAAGTTAAGAGCAACAGTCGGACAAAAAAGGGAAAGCCTAACTCAGAAACCCCTTCATCACACCACGGCAGTTTTACATCTCATTCTAACGCTTTGCTGGAAATCACATAAATTCCTTGTCACAAGGAAAACAGAGGCCTTGGTCAGGACTCGGATAATTGCTTCTTAGACATGATTTACTGTACAGGAATGCTGAGTTAATCCGAGCCTGAAGTGCTCCTGGCGTGTCATTATATTTAAAGGTGTGATCCTATTAGGAGGTCAGGACTAAGTTGCAAATAAATACAACAGGAGGGAGTTACCTTCTGCAGTAAAATAAATAAATAAAAATCAAATGCCAATTCTAGACATAACACACGTATCTCACTTCCTTGGTATTGCTCACGATGGCAAAGTGTTTACTCACAACAGACGAGAAGCAGCTGGAAGAGAATGACTTGGCTGCTGACAGACTTTACAAGGTAGGCCAGCGGTATAAAATGAGGTGACTTCGCTGTCCTACCAAAAGCTGGCTGCAGTCAGGCTTCCTGAGCAAGGAACTACCAGTTAAAGTCCTTGCTGGAGTCAACGGGATACCTTTGATAACCACGCAGTGAAGGAGCATCTGCTGCTACTGCCCTGCAGGCTATTGCCCACTGCAGCCTCCTCGGTCTTGTAACCTCCGGGGGGTTACAGCAGTAGGAAATACAGCAGCGGCCCGGCACGCTTATGAAAATACTTACTGCTTTGTGCTCTTGCACCCTTTGGATCCTGAAGTGCTTTGGCACATAAGCATTGCAACTCATCCTACACACAGCCAAGCCACAGACCTCTGTTTCCTGGCCAGAGTCACACATGAGCAGGAGACTGTGTCTGGCTTTATCCCTTGGCTCCCTGTCACACCTCAGATCTCCTCCTCTTGCTCAAACGCTAGATAGACATGGAAAGGAAAGAAAGCTGCTGAACCACTTCACCTGGAAGCATGGAGGATACCCAGATGCTAACCCTTCTTTTCACAGCTTGGAGCAGCACAGCACCAAAGAGGGCACCTCGCCTCCTGTGGGAGTGCTGGTAAGCAAATTTGGGTGAAGTCAGCCCCAAATGTATCCCATCAGAGGGAACAAAGCACCTTTCTGACAGAAGCTCTCAAAAGTGTGAGAGCTTTTTGCAATGGTCTCTCCCCATGAGACTTTACCCTGGATCCCAGGGCAATTCCTGTTAGGAGAGCATCAAAACCTTGCAGAATGACTGAGAGTATACCAGGAACTCCTTGGGCCACAGCTTTCAGATGCTTGAACCAACCTAGGACAGAACGAATCAAACACCCACTGTGCCTTGGAAGAATGCATAGAGCCACTTTAAGACACTAAGAGCACAGTCTGTCATTAAAGTGATTACTTAATTCTTCTACTGCTGTCTGGAAAGCAAATCCTTCAGCAATGACAGACCTCAGCTTTGGGGGTTAGCAGTCAGGACTTCAATTCTGCTGTTTCCCCACCCAGACTTTACCTTGCTGCTCCACATATCACGCCAAGGTTCGTCCCAGAGCTCACTGCACTTTTAATTACCATTTAAAAATCTCTGTGAATGGAAATCACTGCATGAAGCAGCAGGGCTTTTTTCTCCCCCTCTCCTTCTCTAAATGAACTGCTCTTCTGTTTCTTTAAGAGGTTTACTTCTCACCAATGCCCAATTCTTACTGACTTGTTAAGTCTAATTAGTCAGCATTCAGATGTGCCATGCATTAATTTGGACATTTTTCAAATCCCACACAGATTTCATATGAAAACGGACTATTTGAATTTTAAACACAGTCTGTTCCACCAATTTTGACATATTAAGCAAGCTCGCAAGCCATTAAAGCCGTAAAATGCCCGTTGACCTAACAACCTGCGCTGGTAGGGAATGAACAGAGCTATTTATTAACCGATGCTCAGGAGCAGAAGCTACATGCGCGGTCTGGTTCTGAATGCTTTGATTTTCTCCGGGATGCATGAGCTTCAGATGCTGGTCTGTGCATGCAACTGTTGGCCACCCCAGCAGGGATGCAGAGTGCTGACAACCAGCTGCACACAGCTTTCTGGTGCCAGGGACCTCTCCAGCCTTGCCAGGCTGCAGCCACACAATGCAAATCACCCTGCCTGCTTTGCCTTTTCTAAGTGGTAATTAATTCATTTTAGCTAATAGGCTTTAAATACATATTTTAGGGTCTGGATAGCTCCTGGAGATTACTCCTTAGCATTGTTTTCAGAGCAAGAACGTAACTTTTATATTTCTGTGCCAATCTGAGCTGGAGAAAATGCACAGGGCCAGAGCTCAGAGTAAGCAGCAAAAGCCCAAGACAACCAGTCCGAGCCCAAGACAACCAGTCCGAGCCCTCTCCCTGCCCACCACCTTTCTCACTGCTGCCAACTGCAGCGAAGCTGACCAAGGTCTTGCCTCCCCTGACATCTCTACACGGAGCCCTGGGCTGAAATTCTCCTTTTTGTGGTGAAGGAACAGTGACGAAGGGCAGCCCTTGAGGTTCACCCAGTGCCCCCGGCACATCAAACAGTGGGCAAATAACCTTGTCTAGACCATGAACACATACGGTGGCAGCCAGGCTGCTGTGCTGAGCACAGAGACGAGTGCATCCTAGCACCCGCATCAAAGCCTGCTGTACCTCTGCTGGTGCATTTTTAGCAACCCAGCGCAGACACCACCTCTAGACCCAGTCTAGACAAGGCCACCGAGACTCTCTGGAACCAGCGCCGAGTACTTAGCATCCGTTTCCCAGAATTGCAATAGATTCCTTTCAATTCGGCATGCTACCGCCTCCCAAACTCAGCAACCTGTGCAATAGGCATCTCAGGGCTCATAAGAGGGATCGCCCGGCTCCCCTGGCAACACTTCCTCCGCTGAACAAGTGCAGAAATTACAGGAGAAAGCAAATCCAAGCTGATGGCAGCAAGCCAGGGGAAGAATGATTAGAAAAATGCAGGGCTGGAAGGGTGTTGGTGAATAGCAAGCCCTGTATTTCCACCACTGAAGCTTCCAGAAGGCAGCGATATTCACAAAGGCGATGGGATCCTCAAATTATGTGATGGTAAATGAAATGGAAACTGTCTCAGCTCTGCTCAACTCTCCAAAAAATATCAGAATAAAGCTAAGGAAAACCTCAGAGAAGCAGGGTTGTTGTGGATGCCACAATCTTTTGGCCTCACTTGCTGGTTTTCAGAATTGAACATGAGACCAAATAGAGAAGGGGGCTTCACATCTGCAAAATGTTTCACAACGCTGCCCTGCAACAAGATCAGCTCCACGTATCAGCATGACAAAAACCTATCCACCTCTTTAGGTCCAGTGGGCCCAGAGACGAGCAAGAGATTTCTTAATTAATCCAGTGGAACTGCCCGTGCGCGTGGCTTTGGGGGAGGGCAGAAAGAGTTTTCAGGACAGGGATGTGCAGAAATTGATTTGCTTTCAGGCAAACAAGCAAACGAGTTTTTCCAAATACACAGGAAAAAAAAAGGTCAGCTTTTGACCGAAAAGCATATCTCTACCCTAAAATGAAATATTTTACTTTGCCTGTGTAATATATAACACAAAAAGTTAAAAATAAATATTTTATTCCATTTCAAATCTTCCATCTATGGAGTGGAAAAACTTTGACTTGCACTTAAGTTATCAGAGCAAAATGCTTTGGAGTTTTAAAAATGCTGTCCTTTTTCCTTTCGTCATTCTTAGCTGAAATTATTTGCAAACTGCTTCACTCTTCCTTCAGTAAACCCAGAAGACAGCCTCGCTGTCAGGCATTCGATGCTGAGCACAACGATGCCGTTTCTTTTTGGAGCTGTCCCCCGGCACGTCGTGGTACGGACACATCATTGCTAAACGTCTGGTAATGTTTAAGCTACCAAGGGCCCCCGTATGCCAAAGCGAGTTGGGGCTGAAGTCCCCTCTTAGCTCCCAGGGTGGGAAAGGGACCAGCCCTTGGCAGGGCCCCCCTGTGCTCAGGAGGCAACAGCTGCAGAAGCTGCTTCACCACTTGCTGGGCCAGCTGATGCCGCATTAGCGAGGGTCTGATTTAAACCTACTCTGCTGCATCTCTTTGTGAGCTCCTGGTCACTGCTGTACCAAACTACCTGTGGCCAAGGGGCAGCTCATCAGGATAATCACCACCAGGCAGATCTTCAGAAATACTGACCTTTTTTCTCCTTCACTCTCTGCATATTAATTATACATTTAGAAATGCTGATATTTTAAGGAGAAGAAAAAAATCTTTCCCTTCAGAGCAGTCACTGCAGGAGCCTTCTGTGGTCTCCCTCTGAGAAGAACTGGTTTTGTTTTGCTAAATGACCGAGCAGCAATGCACCAGGCAAGGGATCTGTTGGGACACAAGCTCCACTCTCCACAGGGTTAGGCCCTCCACATCTCAGACGCTCGCAAGCTCTCACTCTGCTCTCAGTGCTGCTGAGGATCCACCTCTCGGTGCTTTCCCCATCCCATTCCCCATCCGGTGGGACCTACCATGGACAGGTGAATTTGCCAATCACCCATGGGGATTGATCGGTGCCAAGATGAGGCCAGAGCTCAGATACCTAAATTCTTTTCCCAATGTTCACCAAAACCCACCTGGGAAGCAGGAATTGCCAAAGCTTCAGTTCTTAAATAAAATGATCAAAAAAGGTGAAGTCAGAGAAAATCAAAACCAAAGAAATTAAAGGAGCACAAAAGCTGTTCTGCCTGTCAGGTGAGGCCAGATGTGTAAGAAAAGGTGCTTCACTGGCTGAATGGAAAAATGAAGCAATGGCTTATACTTTGAAGTGAAAGATCAAACTTTTATTGCCCTTGCCATTTATAGGTCAAAATCATCAAAACTCCCTAAAGCAAAAAGGAAAGAAAGATGCACCCATAATACCAGAGAGTGAAAAAACGAGGATAAAGAAGTAAAAATAGAGATGGTCAGGCCTTTGATACTCAGGAGAGAAAGGCTTTTTTTCAGTGATTTAATTTTAAACTGTGCGAGGAGGGCACTTGGAGAGAAGACGGATGGTTGTCATTACCATGAATAAGCTCGTCTGACACATTTCGTCTGCAACAGGAAAGGCAGAACCTTGCCAGACTGTTGTGGTGAAAATACTCGTCAGAATAATGGCAAAATTAAGCCACTGAAAAAATGCTCAGTTTTAAAAGTCTACTTACCACACTGCTCTTAATGATGTGACTCCAACACTTTTTTTTTAAACTGTTCCTAAAGAGGAATTCTTTTTGCCAGGTTTACAAAGGAAATAAGGTGTATACAACTGCCATCCATGCACCCGTAAGGGTCTGTGCCCTCTGCTGCCAGTGACTACTCAGATCCCTGCCAGAAGGTTAGCAACGTCACCCTAGTAAAGCAGAGGTCTTACACGGGATAATGAAAGTAGAAATTGTACCTGAAAAGTAGAATGCCTTAAGGAACGCAACTCTAAATTGCATTTACTAGCACTGAAACACGTATTCCCACCTCTAGACTGGGAGACATCCTAATTAGGTTTGAGGCATGCGTGGGTCTGCCAGTTCGGAACATGCAAGTAGCAGAGCAGCAACGGGCGGTTTGTGGGATGGGTTTCTTTGTGGGGCAGAAAGCGGGATAGAGACAGTAAAGGAGCGGGTTGCTTGTTTTCTCCACATATTTAAATAGTGGCTAAATGCTACAAGCTTGCTCAGTCAGCATTTGGTACCACTTATAGGAAGCTTTTCTCTCTGTTGGTGCAGCATCACCAGCGCTGCTGCAGAACCGTTTGCTGACGTGCCTGAGTTTGCAGAGACAGAACAACAGACACCGGTGCTGGCAGCAGGACTGTTTCAATTTCATTTAAAACTAAACTTCATCACTAGAATTAAAGCTCAAGGAAGGTGAAACCCTAATCCATCAACTACAGGAAACAGTTTAAAAGGAGGCACTTGTATTTCTACTGCAATTGGAGTGACAAAAAACCAGCACGTGCACAAAGCAGCCTTCCACTCACCGTATTCTTTTATCCAGTACATGAGATGAAGGGCATCTGTCGTCTCTGATGCATCTTGCTCCTAGATTTGTACTGCTGAGCAGGCAAAAGCATGACTAGTTTTGGGCGCATGCCTGACCAGATAAATAAGACTTCCCCGCACTTTCCCTGACCTCTTCAATTTGGTTCTGCTGACTACGCGTGCCAGCTGCTGCTGGTGCCAGCGTGCTGCCAGGTACTCGGAGGACTTGCTCTCTCAGGGCAGTCCCTTCCCTCTCCCACGCTGAAAGGAGCTTCATTTCACAATCTTAGCACAGGCGCCCATTTGTCTAGCAATCCAGACTGATCTAGCACCGTACCCCGTCCGTGACAATACCTCATCCCACTGCCAGCACACACCCCTAAGGCCCTCAGGTGTTATAATGATGAAACACTGAACTTCACGTTCTTGGCTATTGAACACTTGAAGCAGATACCATATCACACCCAAACGATATATTTAACTTGTACCAGGCCACATCTTTCCCCTGTTAGCAAGGCAAGATGCATGACAGGGGCATAGAGCACAGGTTTGTTTGCTGACTGGCAGCGCGATGCCGAGAGAGGTTACATCAGTGGGGTGCAGTCCTGGCAGCACAGCTTCTGCTGCAGAGCAGAGGGCAGAGGCAGGCTCTGATAAGCACGTCAGGAGGACAAAGGAAGTATTGCCATCTTTGTTCTTTACATGTGCTTGAAGATTTAAACACTCCGTGCTCTGGAGAAGCAGCGAGCAGGCCTGGCTATGTTAGTCAGCAGGCAGCTCTCCAGAGCACATTGGTACATCCCGAGCTTTCAGCCTTCTTCCTGCTGGGCTGCCTGCTTCATTTATATATTTTATTCTGTTCCTGTCAGGAGAGGGGTCTGTCTGACTGACTCCCTCGGAAAGCAACCTGCACACGATGAGCGTAGGAGCTTGGTAAATGCCTCAGGCCAACAGCATGGCACACACAGTACCAGCTGCTGGTGAGCAAGAAGCATCCAAAGAGAGGAGCTCGGCTAGAGAAGTGTCCTGACATTCAATATCTAAATCTCACAAAACACACACCCCCACGTTCACAAGCACAGACTCACAGGACGGCAGAAGTTCGGGAGTTTTGGGCTGTTCCAGCACGCTGCAAGTCAGAGATGCAGGACGCTTGAGCCAAGACTTGGTGATCCCTACGAGTCCCTTCCAGCACAGGATGTTCTACGAGTCCAAGCGGCTGTATCACTTAGCCAAAATCTTCCACGAAGCCGAAGCCAATCATCACTGCTAGCAAGAGAAATCAACAGCAACCCTAGATTGTTAAAACTTCTGAAGCTCTCCAGATTTCCAGAGATGATAGAGAAAAATAGGTTATTCCCCAAACCTGTCAGAGGGGTTACAATTAGAGATCCTTTAAAGGTCATTTTCCAGAGGGTTCAGCGTTGCATATGCCACACTATTGGGCACACCTGGCACGTACTTGGGGTAATGGAGAAGACATCATAACACTGAGGCCAAATTTGTTTATTTTTATTCTTTTAAAGTGACCGGGATGTTTTCCAGGAAAGAACATTTAAAGCTGATGTCAACCAATGGAATTGCCTGGGTTTGTCAGTAGGCAGTAACAGGTATCACACGAGTGCTCCAGATATAACTCAGTTCTCTTTCATGTGATCTCACTCACCGGTGAGCAAAAACCTTTATTTAAAGGAGCACTGACTTACTGTGTAAAGAAGTTGCTGCAGAGCACACAAGTCAAAGAAAAGGAAGCTGTACCACAATCTTTCAGAGAGCTTTTATGATTACAAAGTTAAATCAAGAGTTAACCTAATTCCCATTTGATCTTTTTATCAATAAAAGCTTGTGTATGACATGGAACAGCTTCTTCACCTTTCAACCGAAGTCTGGAATAGACTTTTGCTCTTTCTAAAGGGAAAAAAGTAAAATAATAATAAAAAAAAAAAATCAATCTAACATTAAAGGAAGACTGCAAAAGTAACTTAATTCACTGCTCTTACCCTTTCACTGGTGGTATCCCAAGGCACCAGCTTACATTAGATGTATTTCAGTGCCAGGCACACTTCTATAAACAAGACTTCATCCTGATGGGTTCACTGCAGGGATTATTGCTACAAACACGAAGGAGATGAACGGCAGCGTGGTGCCAGTTTGTAACACAGTCTAATGGCTTTACATACCCTACCTGCCAGCACAAACCCTACTACCCGTATTCACTGCCTGATAGTGGGAAAGGTTTTTCGTCTTTTTATTTAAATCCACGCAATTGTCAAATAAAAATAAAGATTAAAATGTCACTTTTCAGCATTTACTTGGAATAAATTTTAGGGGAACTTTGGGTTTATTGCAACTAGCAATAAATGAAGATTAAAGATGGTAAGGGAGAGGTAGGAAAGGAGAGGTCTAGCAAATAGTATAGTGGCCTTCTCATTGGCATGCAATGTTTTTTCCATTCATTTTTCCATTCAGTAGACTGAGCAATGTGTAGAATATTCATGTAGTCTGTTCGTAATAGAACCAGAAGTGGATTCCATTTCTGGTTATTTTATCTGGAGAGGATCATACATAAACCAAAAGACTTTATAACCAAAGTCCTTCCTACTAAAGCTGCATTTCAGACCTTTTTGCTATCTCTAGACAGGTGTAATGCCTCTGACAGAGAAGCATTACCTTTTCTCCAACAGGTGAGAAAAAAATCACATGAATATAAAACTCACACGAGAAGAGACCTCACAAACACCACACCCAGCCCTTAATTTAACGTACCGAGGGGTGGAAGCAGAGTGAAATAGTGGCTATATTGCGTGGAGCATGTGCTGCCTTCAGCTGTGTCATCTCATTTAGACGGTGTCACTTACAGCACAGTTAAACGAGCCGTTACAGAAGGGAGGGTTGTCAGACAAACGAGGATTCCAGGCAATATCCTAATTCTTGAACACAACCTATTGACAACGAGCTACATATGACATGAAAGCTCCCTGGCAGATGGGAGACTGGCAGGCTGTTTTGATAGCTGTAGTCAAAGGAAGATTTCCACGGAAAATTATGACAGCTCTGTAACAGCATTGACAAACTAAATACGCAACCTGTAAATATAATTAAAGGGACTAGAAGGATTGGTTATCAAGGGAAAAATAAAAGGATTTGAAAGGTATACAGGGAAAATATTTAGGCTGACACACAGGAGTTGTATGACAACATTAAAATATGAGAATGATGAATATCAGGAAAAAAATACATTTATGGTGAAATCCACAAGGCTGTTTACTGGAACTGCAGATACGCTTAACTCGGGTAATTAAAGCTCTAAGCAGACGTGGCATTTAAGAAGAAAAGTATAGGAAACAATCTGGCATTACCAAGAATAAGTGCTCCAAGATAATGCTCACACCCGAGCCTTACATAGGACACGCAGCAGACCAGAGACCCAATATGCACACACACGCAGGTGCTCTCTCTTCACACCCACTTGGAGTTCACATTTGTAGGTCTCTTCGTTCAGCGCTGATAGCAGCATTTCTCGTATGATATTAGGGCTTGGGTAGCCAGAGCCAACGTTTAGCTTTGCAAGGAACATACCCAAACCTCAGTGCGCACCAGCAGGAGAAAGAAGCAAGGAGCAGCCTTCTCCTTAGCATCAGATAACCTTCAGCTCAGGTTTCCTTGGGACAGGATGAGCAGGTCAGCACAGCAGGCACTCGCACAAGGTTCTGCAAAGCCAAAGGTGGTGACAAGGTGGATTTGGATAGCCCATCTACCTGCAAGGCAGACACGGCACATGAGACTGTTCCATATTTTATCTTCAGTGTTTGCTTTCAAGATTACATTGTCACAGGTCAACTCACTCAAAACAGAGCTAACAAAAACCTTACTATCATTCCTAAGATTCCCTTCTGTTGTCAGCAGCCTAGCTATAGCTAAACAGATACATTTCCTGAAGGATGCTTTCTATTAATTCCCTGACAGGACTACTCTTTGTTCCATAACGGTTCATGTACTTCCTTTCCCTCATACAGGTAGCTACGGACTTGAAGCTATATGACTTATCATTTTTCTACACATACACAAACTTCTCTAAACACTTCCATTTTATTGGTATATATAAAGCCTGTCTCGAGTGTTCCAACACATACCCATTGATGGATACTCTAGTTGGCAATATCCTGAGCAAGATAAAAAACCAGCACTGCTTCTCAGACCTAACAGCAGCTGCTACATTAAAGTATTCATCATTCACTTTTTTTTTCTTTTTTTTTTCTTTTTTTTTTAATATTACTGAAAACATACAAAGGGAAAAGAGCTGATAGGCCTTGTATGAGCTCTTATAAGATTTCAGGGACTAGCTGTACTTAGGACAGGACTGAAGTAAAGTGGTAGTGGTCTAATTAAAAAATGAGTGAGAACATACGGTTGCTATTAAAGGTGTAATCAGCATAATTGAAGTCACAGTATTTTCACCTGTAACATTTTGAGGACCTGTAAACTAGAAAAAAAAAAGTCTGGGCACCTGTACCTTTATAAAACATTAGCAAATTAGTATTCGACAAGATCGTTTGTTTTATTGTATTTTAATATAGGAGTGATGCAAGTGCAACACAAACTGATCAACAAAGGAATACTAAATATAGGCAAAGTACATAGCCCAAGATGTAGTTTGTAAGTATGTAAAATACGTAGCTTATGGATTTAAAATATACTTCCAGTTTCAGCAGTTTTCCTGCAAAGAGCCTGATGCTGCATACTCATTCCTACTACTCTTTTATTAAGTGAAAGAGACCGATTCTGAAATCGTTAGGGTGTGGATGGTAGAAGTTTACCATCCCTCTTCTGGTTTCTACTGTACATACGTAATGTAGCATTATTAATTTTCATGAAAACTTTTGGAGGTGAAAAGTAATTAAATGACATATTTAACAGCAGTCTTTAGCAGCACTTCGAACCACTGCTTTAAGGAGTAGCACTGTAATAAATGAACTATCGCCCCTGAGTGTGTCTCTCTGTAGGAGCTGCTTGGAGACCTACAAAATCTGGAGTTCCCACTCCAGCGGTGCTGGGCCAGCAGTTCCCCCAGGACTGTGTCACAGTGAGTGGGTCCTGCCCTGGAAAGAGAGAGATGGACAGGCAGAAGCTCATACACTGATCTTAAAATAATGCCATCCCTAGCTGCAAGGGAGCGTGTTGCTATTTCACCCCCTTATAGCCAGCATACTGTCTTGTCTTTAAAAGCAGGTGGATATATTTTTCCTTTGCCTCTTATCAGTGCAAGTCGTTTCACCACAGACCAGACCCAGGCTGTTACTTTTTAAATCAGTGTGTTCAGTGAATGCCCTCTGCCGGGGCTGCCACGTCTCCCTGGCTGGATGGTTGCTTATTCTTGACAGGCTGGGGCACACTCCAGCCACCGATGGAAATGAATCCTCATTCGCATTTACATCTTTC
This sequence comes from Oxyura jamaicensis, assembly GCF_011077185.1. NCBI lineage: Eukaryota > Metazoa > Chordata > Aves > Anseriformes > Anatidae > Oxyura > Oxyura jamaicensis. The sequence goes on from NC_048911.1 coordinate 3,497,171, forward strand.
CACTTAACTAATTCCCTTTCTACTCCAAGTCACTATATATATTTTTAAAGTAATCAAACACATATATATTCTCCTCGTATCCTTTAATTTGCTTTATCTCACAATACAGAAAATGGGCTTGTTGCCACTGAAGCTTTACAAAAACACTCCTAGAGCTGATTTTGACTAGGTTAGGTTTTTTAAAAGCAGGAGCTGTGTCTGGCCAATTGACACTTTTCTGTGTTCCCTACGCCCCTCCTGCTGTTACAAGAAGATAGATGGCCCTTCTGAGCACCGCATCAGACTCAAGTAAGAGTATGCTTCTCTCAAGCTCCAACAGTTTGGAAGCCACAGTCAAGACTCAGCTCTTGCCCCTGCCCCAAATTAATATGAGAGTGACCAGGTTGTCCAAGCTGCTCTGCACGGTGTGTCCGTCCTGTAGGACAGCGGGCCAAAAGCGTAAGGGACTCAGCTGAAGATGCAGAGCTTTTTGGAAAACTTAGCATTTGTTTAAGTAGAACGTGTGAAGAATCTATTCCTGCTTGTGGACCACTGGTTTTACAAGCTGTACTGCCATTCAGTCCTTTTGAAAGCAAGAAGAAACTTAAAGGAAAAGGTAAATCTGATTCTAGAATGGGAAACTATTCAAATGGACCTTTGGAGCCATCTAAAAGGACACTTACTGCTGGAGAAAGGGCCTCAGCAATTTACAGGAACCTCAAATTCTTCTCAGGTCCAACCACCAGCTGTATCTTTTGCCCTTCCTTCTCTAGACACTCCCCGTGTATTTACATAGAACCTCCTAGGGATTGTGCAGTGTTTTCCAGTGGCCAAATCTGTATACTTCTGATGTGTCAGATTCATTTAAGGTGAGATCTTGCACCTTGTCCAACCAGACCGTGACAATATTAATGCAATTCAATGTTAGTCTCAAACTACATCATTGCTGTGTATCAGCATTTCTTGCAGATATTAACAAAAACTCTTGCTTCCACTGACGTTTCGACACCATCTTCAGTCACCAGGGAGACACAAGCGTAATTTTATCAGAGCAGAGCAGTGAAAGACCAATATCTTGCCTCCATCAGGGACCAGCTTGAATTACTTCAGGAAAAAAGCATTGCATAGGGATAACACTACTCTTAATTTTGTAATAAAACAGTTCCCTAAGAAAGTTCAAAGTAACAGTCATTCATTTCATGGATCATTTTCTTGTAGCCCACCAAAAAGCTTCGGAAATGTTTCTTTCAGCCTGGAGAAGAGGAAGGTCAAGGGGGACCTTATCAATGCCTATGAACACCTGAAGGAAGGGTGCAAGGAAGCTGGTGCCAGGCACTTTTCAGTGATCCCCTGTGCCTGGACAAGAGGCAAATGGCACAAACTGGAGCACAGGAGGTTCCATCTGAACACCAGGAAGCACCTGTGTGCTGTGCAGGTGACACACCACTGGAACAAGTTGCCCGGGCAGGTGGTGGAATTCCCCTTTTTGGAGATCTGCAAAAGCCACCTGGACATAAAACAAGTGTTTCACAAGCCAGTTGTGCAAGCACAAAAATTTTAAACAGCTTTGAATTTAACATCATAGCCTTCCTGGGATTTCATGCTCCTGTCATGGTTCTTTGCTCTTCTACTACGGCTGAAGTCTGTAAATCACATCATCTTTGTTGCGATTGAGCAGCAAAGTTTTAGAGAACCCTTTTGTACCAGGCAGCGCAGAAGTGCAGCCCTTTCACTTTCTTTTGTGTGCCCCTTTTCAGAGCAAGTGGTCACAAACATCCAGGAACCACCTCTTCCAGGTAAGACTGGCATTTGTGTGATACACACAAATTTGTCACCTGCTACGTCTTGCATGACGGAATTCAGATTTATTTTACTGCTCCAACTATCCCACTGTCTTGAGTCTAACGATCTTCTTATAACTCTGTTTTGTGTACCTAAGTGCTAAGCACCAGACTGCCATGCTTTATGTACAAGGAAGACTACAATGCCACCAGTAACAGGTACGTATTAAACACCCTGATTTTATACACAGACCTAAATTGTGTGCAAACGGACTGCTGCTTCACTTGCCATTAATAACAAAACCACCATTTTAGAAAAAAAGGAGCATCACAGACATCATGCTTCCTAAAAGACAAACACAGCCCAGGGTTATTGCAAGGTGTGAAGTAAAGCAACGCTGGGATAGCAATTACAACATTTTTCACTGTTACATATAAATATCAGGAATGCAAATTGCTTTGATCTAAGGAAGCTGCAATGCAATATTCCAGGTGCAGTTTAGCAGAAATTTATTTCTTGAAAAGCTTCATTAGCCTGAGTAGCTTCAGGCACTCAGGTTTAGCATATGTTCACTTCCTTCCACTCTTACATTTTTCTTATCTGTCAGAACCTTCCTGAATGCTTTTTCTACACATCATCATTAGCTTCCACCACCACCTGCTGCATGCTCCACCATGAGACGCTGCTGCATGCTCCACTTCTGAGACGCTGACTCAGAAGGCACTTCATCTGGCACTAGAGATGCCCTCTCATAGGAAGGATGAAAGCAGGGCTCTTTTTCTCTACAGAAATCTTTCTTTCTTTCTTTCTTTCTTTCTTTCTTTCTTTCTTTCTTTCTTTCTTTCTTTCTTTCTTTCTTTCTTTCTTTCTTTCTTTCTTCCTTTCTTCCTTTCTTCCTTTCTTCCTTTCTTCCTTTCTTCCTTTCTT